>NC_058405.1:129328873-129588398 GCF_002201575.2 Neomonachus schauinslandi
TTGGGACTTCATCAAGATAAAAAGCTTTTGCAAAGCAAAGGAAACAGTCAACAAAACCAAAAGACAACCAACAGAATGGGAGAAGATATTTGCAAATGACATATCAAATAAAGGGCTAGTATCCAAAATCTATAAAGAACTTATCAAACTCAACACCTAAAGAACAAAGAATCCAATCAAGAAATGGGCAGAAGACATGAACAGACATTTTTCCAAAGAAGACATGCAAATGGCCAACAGACACATGAAAAAGTGCTCAATATTGCTTGGCATCAGGGAAATCCAAATCAAAACCTCAATGAGATACCACCTCACACCAGTCAGAATGGCTAAAATTATCATAATTTATTTATTATTAAACAGTCCCCTCCTGATGAACAGTTTCATTTTTTCAGATATTCTGGCTAACACAACCAATGCTGTCATAAATAATCTTGTATACATTATTTCACATGTGCAAGAATCTGTAGGACTTAGATGTAGAATCACTGGATTCAGATATATATGTTTGTTTACTTTGAGATTGTATGTGTATTTGTTTACACATTTGATTATCTTGCTTTTCTTGTCTTTGGTTGCATGATTAGTAATGCTGAATTAGACTGGACCAAAGACTTCAATTCATGATATTTCTCTAGTGACTCCTGCCCAGGTTTACACTTATCTATCAGCATGCTTTATAGGTATGCAATTTATTGTGAACTAATCTTGTTTGGTGATCTTCCAGCATCTGCTTAACCATCTTGACCACAAAGATAGCTACAAAAATAGGGAGATTTTGTCAAATTGTTCCTTAATTTCAAACATTCTCTTTTCCTATCCTCTGGCCTAGTAGACTAATAAATTATATGAGCAATGTGAGCACTTGCTATTCATCTACTAAATGACAATATTAAAAATAATCATGTCCCATGTTGGCAAGGATGCAGTGAATCTGGTGCTTTCAGAAACTGTTTGTTGCAATTAAAATTGGCACAGCCCTTTTGAAAAGCAATTTGGCAGCATATTGGGAAAAAAAAACTACAAAATATTCATATTGTCTGATCCATTAATATTCCTTCTGGGAATCTGTCCTAAGGAAATAGTACAAAATATGGAAAAGGTCTTATGTTTGAAGATGTTGATGGGTATATTATGTAAAATATAAAATCAGAAGTAACTCAAATGGCCAATAATATATTTAGACATGTACAGTTGAGGATAATATACAACAATTAAAAGTAGATATGAGAATTAAAATGCATATGCTATAATTCTTCTTGGGGGAAACATGGTACAAAATTACATATTAGTCCTACTACAGCTATATAAAACCTACATATAACAGCACTGAAATTATATATGTGTTATAAAATGGTGGAAAAACAGGTAATTCTTTCCCTATCTTTTTATCCCCAGTTTTCTAGAATATTTTACATTTTAAATTAAAAAAATGAAAAGCATAGATTTTCCCTTTTGTCTTTGATATTTTGCACCGAATATAAATCATAGCTTTTGATGGTTAACTTCTTTACCACTATTCAGCGATGTGAAATTTTTCATCTTTTATATACAGGTGAGTTCATCCTGGAGTGTGCAATGCAATGCATGTTTTCTTCACAAGAGTTCTCTCCCTTCTATACATCAAAAGACACCTTAATCAGTGAACTTCCTTTCAATCTCATTCTTTGTGATAGATATTTTTTCTGTTTGGAAGAAAAATTCAGATATTTTGAACAGTCCTGAACATGCCTTTTGCCTACTTCTTAGACTTAATCTCCTAACATTCTCCCCTCTGCTCACTAAGCTTCTATCATGCTGATCTTTCTCCTTCTCAAACACTCTAAGCCAAATCAGATTGTCTCTTAATTCTTAATTAAATTCTACATATTTCATTAAAATATATGCAGGGAAAGTTTATAACATAGCAAATATATCATGCCCATAGGCATACCCTGTGGGATAGATGGACATTAGATAAGATTGCCCATGACAGTTGTATATCTTTAAGAAAAAGCAAATAACTTAAATATAATGAGAAAAATACCCCCCCCCTTTTTTACATATGAGTTAGTTTGTTAAGTTGAAGTGAAGTAGGAAGGGAAAATGTGAAGTATGTATTTCCCCCACTAGCTCTTCGGAAAATGAATGTGTTGGCATTATCTCTCTTTACTGAAGTGCATTTTATATCATAGACTATCTTGTTATCTTTGCCCAGCTGATTATCACATTATCTTCAAAGTATTAAGCTCACAGTTAATTTCAAAGAGACTGCAATGAGAAGAGTGTCATCTCATGTTTGAAGCACTGTTTTACAGTTCTATCTACTTATCTTTCCTGTCAAGTGAACTGATTTTGAATTTCTTCATAATAAAGATGTTATTTTCTGCGACGGTGTACCAGTGAGTAATGGGATCATTTTGAAGTCATAGTGGAAAGAAATACTTTCTAAAGGACTTGCTTTGGACAATGCCCCATCCGTGGCCTGCCAGGACTGTCATCTGAGACTCAGTCAAATTTTAAAGAATACATCCTGTTTTGCTTCTTTTTTTTAAAGAATTTATGTATGTATTTGAGAAAGAGTGAAAGCAAGAGAGACCACAGAGGGAGAGGGAGAAGCAGACTTGCCACTGAGCGGAGAGCCCGATGTGGAGCTGGATCCCAGGACCCTGAGGTCATGACACAAGCTGAAGGCAGATTCTTAACCGACTGAGCCACCCAGGCACCCCTCTGTTTTCCTTATAAATTCTGAAACCCCCCCCCCTCCACTGTACATTTTAGCCATATCACTGCCAAGGTCATCCCATCCATTCCCTTGTCTTTTCCTAGCCAAACTCAGAGATTTCACTCTCAGCTATTTCAGATTTCCCACCAACATCAGGTGAAAGCTTCAAGTTGTGAGTATTTTTATTAAAAAGACCTTCAATAGATTTTCAAGCTCTAAAAACATATTTATTTAAAATTACATTTATAAAAAATAAAAATAAAGTAACACTTATAATTAAATATTCAGTCCATGATAGGAGTAGGGGTGACATAACAAAGTTTGAAAATAAAGTTAAAATATCATTTTAGTAAATGGGACAATAGTTCCTGTCTCACTGAGCTTTTCATTGAGAATAATAAGAACAGTAAATAATTTTGGGAGTGTTACTATGTGTCAGATATAGAATTGCTAATCATTTTATGGGCATAATATGACTTAATACTTAGCAAAACCTCAGGAGGTAGATGTCATTAACATTTCTATTTTATAGATGTTGAAACTAAGAACAAGATAAAGGTTAGGTAGGGAGGGGCGCCTGGGTGGCTCAGTCAGTTAAGTGGCTGCCTTCCGCTCAGGTCATGATCCCAGGTCCTGGGATCAAGCCCCGCATCTGGCTCCCTGCTCAACCAGGAGCCCGCTTTTTCCTCTTCCTCTGCCTACTGCGCCCCCTGCTTGTGAGCTCTCTCTCTGTCAAATAAATAAATAAAATCTTAAAAAAAAAAAAGATAAAGGTTAGGTAATATTTCTAAGACTTGAAAGTGAGTTTTTGATAGAGCCAAGAATCCAACACCAACACTAAATTGTTAGTGTATGTTGTGTGCACAATTATATGTTCTAGTTCTCAAACAAAAATTGTACTATTTTTGTTTATTGGTTTTATCATAAAGTGATTAAATTTTCAACTTTTTCCCCTCTGCTGAACAAACTCAATAAAGGAAGTGAAATTTATAATATAAACATACATACATACACACACACGTACATACATATGCAAATGTATATATGAATATATGTGTATTTGTATCTATAGCTCTCACGAGAAAGGAGATTTCAAGTGAACAGGCCCAGGGTAGTCTAATAAATGGAAAAATAACTCCAAATTCCTCCAACTTTGGTTATAATTTCTGTCTGTCTTATTCATGTTCTTTATCATATGGTTTACTATGCTGTTTTATTATTTCACATTTCAATTTAAAATAGGGAAATGAAGTAAGGGATAAAATCAGATTTTGAAAAATCCTCCAATAAGATTCCCTCCATGTAGTCAGTTTAAAAATGAAATTAAGAGATTTGGCTGCTAACCAAACTTTTTTTGGGGGGGGGGCAGGGAGAATGGGAGTGAGGAGTTGAGTGAATTGCCTCGGTTTAGAGTGTTAGTTATTTCTCTTTTTTAGTTGGTGATGGGAAAATGAAATCCTCTACTTAATTTTCCCCCTATAACTCAGATAGGATTTGAAAACTATATTATGACATCAGTGGCTTGACAAATATTTATGATGGTTCATCATTTTCATGTATATAAAAATTCTGAAAAATATCCAAAAATATCTAAAGCAAGGATTTCAGCATTCAGAAACTCAATGATTAACTCCTATTTGAACTGAGGACTTAAACCTGAAGCCTTGTTTCCTAGGTCTTTTAAAGTCATACTCAATGTCCTATTTATATCTGCAGCTTTACCAGTTGCAAAAGTAATTTACCCAGCAGGACCTAGCTTAACATCCAAGGGGCCGTGAATCACAATCATGACTTTTTTTAAACTAAATACATTAATGTTGTATTTCAAGAAACTGACTTCTGATAGCTTATGACTGAAGACTATTAAATGTAACTTGGTCTATATTTGATCCTAGGTGCTCCAGAACAGAAAGGTTAGATTCGGCATTAATCATTATTACTCAGTTTTTCTTTCCTCACATTTGCTTTGCTTTCTTTTCAGTTACTTTTTATTCATCCAGTTCTATCTCAAAACTAAATTAATGTACTGTAGGATCCCAAATAAATAACAAGATTTTCAGAATGTCTCAGAATGAAGGAATAGATAATATATGAACATAGGAAAGATGGAAACTTAAGAGTTTATATACCTTAGAATTATATACCCACTTCTTGGGTATTACTTTGTATTTATGAACCACTTTTTGTGTGTGGCAAAATTATTAATGTATGTTGTGTGCACAATTATATGTTCTAGTGCTCAAGTGATATAGACCTGCCTTTTAAAAATTATTTAGTTTGCTTTCTAATCTCAGTCATATGTTGTCTTATGCCTTCAAGTCACATTATAATTCCAAGAGCCCAATTCATTAACAATGAAGAATGAAAAGATAACAATAACTTGTAATAAAATTTAAGTTGATGATTTTGAAAAATTTAATTTGGAAAATACATATATAGCAAAGTTACTATTGTATTTTCATTTTTCAAATAGATATACCATAATTAGAAAAAAGTTCTCTATTTATAGATTTTACTCACATTTTGTTTTTCAGCAAATGCTGTTGTCTAAAACATGTGAACTGCAATTCAACTGAAGTAGCAACTAGTGCATTAATGAATATTTGGGTATTGTACACATACAGTAGGTATTAGTTTTAACAGAAATGGCATGTGCATACCACAAAAACAATAAACAAGAATATATTAAAGATTTTCTGTGTAGACATCAAAAATGAACTGTTTCTTTTAGCAATGTGCAACATTGTTTATGATTTAATTTTTTTCAGTGGGATGCATTATTTTCATAGAGCAACTTTTTGTGCACTGGTGAGCCAGTATCTTCCTTGTAGAGTACTTATTTATTTATTGCCTAGCTTAAAAAAATTAAATATTTAGCCTTAATTATAGTTCTATATTCAACTATAGTTTGTTTAGTCCCTATTATGTGCCAGGTACTGTTCTAAGAACTGAGAATGCAGCAGTGAATTAAAAAAAGCCTCTGTATTTTCATGGAATTTACATTTTAGTTGGGGAGGGAGGCAATAGGACTGAGGGAGGGGGCAGGACAGGGGAAGGAGGAGAGAGGCGACATATAAGTAGTAGAACAGCACATCGGGTAGTGTGAGTGCTATGAATAAGAACAAAAGCAGGAGCGCTTGGTGGCTCAGTGGATTAAGTTTCTGACTCATGATTTCAGTTCAGGTCATGATCTCAGGGTCATGGGATCGAGACCCTGTCAAGCCCCATGTTGGGCTCTCCACACTCAGCGGGGAGTCTGCTTGTCCCTCTCCCTCTGCTCCTCCCCCTGTTCGAGCTCTCTCTCACTCTTTCTCTCAAATAAATAAGTAAATAAAATCTTAAAAAATAATAAAAACAAAAACAGAGGAAGGGCTTTAGGTTTTAGGTAGGGTGGATAAGAAAGGTTTTTCAGAAGATGTGATATTGAGCAGAGACCTGAATTAAAAGAAGAACCATGCCATATTACTACGTTACTATCTGGGGACAAATCCTCGCGGCAGAGATGCTGTGGAAGGAATA
This sequence comes from Neomonachus schauinslandi, assembly GCF_002201575.2. Lineage (NCBI taxonomy): Eukaryota > Metazoa > Chordata > Mammalia > Carnivora > Phocidae > Neomonachus > Neomonachus schauinslandi. The sequence goes on from NC_058405.1 coordinate 129,335,097, forward strand.
AGCCTGGTGTGTCAAGAGACACTTTAGTCAACCTAGTGCTACTGGAAGGAATGAGTAAGGAAGAATGGTAGGAGGTAAGATTGGAGAGGTAAGGAAAATAAGCCCTTTGTAGACTGTGGAAAGTGTCAACAGTTGGAGGGTTTTGACTGGGAAGATGGGTTGATGGGTTTCTGGCTGCCAGGTGTAGAGCTCACAATAGGAGAAAAAAAGGCCCAATAGGAAATGATTTAGAGGCTATTTCAGAGATCCACAAGAGAAAGAATGGTGGTCTTGGAAACAGGGAATAGAAACACTTCAGCTATGTTCAAGCACTTCTGAATATGAATTATGTTGTTTGCTAATGTCTCACTTTTGATTCTACATGCTATATAAGGATAATGGCAGAAACCAAGGTGCTGTGGACTCACTGGGGAACAGTATTGTACACTTATTGTGTATGTGCATTTTATTTTTCCTAAGGCAAGTTATCAATAATAAAAATGCTAAAAGATTTGACAATGTGAAAATTAAATGTGCTATTAGCATTTCCAACTTTCTTCCATTTAGATTTAATTCCTAATACACAGTTTCTCATTTTATATGCCTTCTCCTCCTCATTTGGTTATTGCTCACTGACCTGCAAGTTGAGAGGAGACATACTCTGTAGTTATACATAGAATTTTATTGTGGACATAGAATTTAAAACGTTTTAATCGGTCTGGACTCGGAGTTGCCAGAAACAGAATTCCAATTCAAAATAGCTTAGAAAAATTTATTGGTTTGTATCACTGAGTGACCCAAGGGGTAAATTCAGTTATATCAGGATCAAAGGTTTTGACCAATGATATGGAGGTATTCTGTAACCCTGTGTCATTGTATTATGGCTAGCTTTGCTTGGTTTCATTCTCAGGCAGTTTCTCTTTCTCCTTACATCTCACACTCCCACCTCCTCACCCCACAGCTGGCAATCTCCAAATTAAAGATGCCAGAAATGGAGTGAAGCTCTTTTCTCATAACTCTGGGAAAGGTCACAATTTGGGTGATGTGACTGAATCAATGTGATCAGAAGAAGAGAGTGCTGATGCACATGCTTATACATTTCTTCTCTGGAACTATGTATAAGGTCTGATCATGACCCTAACAAAAGTTGTTGAGGATACAAAAAGAAATTACATCTACTTCATTTGATTTACTTCAAATAAACTTCAGCTTTCTGAATTTCTTGGAAGCTGCCATTTCTTATTTCTGGGTTAATTTTTGTGAGAAGAGGTGTATAGAGTCCAAGGGAACAGAACAAACATCATTATCATTTGGGTGAGTGCAAAAATTGCCCAATGGTCATTAGATAACAATGGGCAGATCATTTTCTGTTAAACATAACTTCCAATTAATTGGAACCACCAACTTCCAATTAATTGGAACACATTAATTTGAACCCCCTTTTCCACCACTAACAAAAATTGCATGAAATTTAAAAGAAAATGAAAACCTTCCTAAAAGTAACAAAGGTCATGAAGGATTATAGTGCTGAAATCTGGGAGAGATATGCATCTACCATTCGAGCATATTTTTATCATCCAAAAGAAAAATGTCTGAGAGACTGAGTTGCAGTCTTGGTGATCTTGTGGGTCTGGGTGGAATCCAAGAACCTCCATAGGGGGACTAACTATCGCTCTTTTGGGATTGGACTTTTAAGAAGCTGAACCTTAGGAGTAAGTTTGTTGGAAGCAAACTTGTCTTTGCATCAACTTGCAGTCCACTGCATGTTATATGGGTAGCCTGGAAAACCACAAACCTTGAAATCAAATTAAGATGGTTCAAGCTGGCTAGCATCCTGAGTGTGTGGAAGAAGAAAATGAAAATCCTCTCTGAAGGAAATATCATCTTAGGCTTAAAATGTTTTAGTGAATAATTTTTCATGTGTAATATTCAGTATACATTCAAACCAGATACACATTGATAAGTCATCAAAATGAACACTGTCAGTGAAGGGCCAATGGTCATCACATACCTCTTGATATAATGTTCTGAGAGGGAGACAGTATCATTTATGTAATATAACTTTAATCATTGAGAAACAATAGATAAACCTTAATGAGGTCATTCTGTTTAAAAGAGGGAGAGCAAGACTATGTTGTTCAAATATGTCAGTGTCATAAAAGACAAAGAATGTGGAAATGTCCCAAATTAAAGAAGACTAAAGAGTCATGGTAACTAAATGCTACACCTGATCCTAAATTAGATTCAGTACCAGAGAGAGAAACATGGTAAAAAGTGACATTATTGGGGCGCCTGGATGGCTCAGTTGGTTTAGCATCTGATTCTTGATTTTGGCTCAGGTCATGATCTCAGGGTCCTGGGATCAAGCCCCACATAGGGCTCTCTGCTTGGTGGGGAGTCTGCTTGAAGATTTCTCTCCCTGTCCCCTTGCCCCTCCCCCTGCTCTCACTCTCAAATAATCTTTAAAAAGAAAGTGACATTATTGTCTCAATTCATAAAATAGAATATAGGATGGAGGACTAGATAAGAATATTTGTTTTGGTCATTTGGGGCTGTTATAACAAATACCATAGAAGGGGTGACTTATAAACAACAGAAATTTACTTCTCTTGGTTCTGGAGGATAGAAGTCTGAGATCAGAGTGCTAGCATGGTTAGGCTCTGGGGAGAGACCTCTTCTAGGTTGGAGCCTGCTGACTTTTCATTGTATCCTCACATGATGGAAAGAACTAGCAAACTCTATGAACTGTTCTTATAAGGGCACTAATCCTGTTCATAAGGACACTATCCTCATGACCTAATTACCTCCCAAGGTCCAACCTCCAAATGCCATCACATTGGGATTGGGATTTCAAGATACGAATTTTGGAGGGACACATTCAGTCACTGTAGTATTATAATGATGTTAAATTAACTTATTGGTAGCTGTCTTGTGGTTATATAAGATAATATTCTCATTTTAGAAACTAAACACTAAAGATTTTATGAGTAGACTTATTCTCAAATTGTTCAGGGAAGAATTGTATTATATATATCATATATATAAAGAGAATTACACAGAATATTTATATAGAGAGAATTATATGTATTACATATATTTATAAATAGAATGGTAAAGCAGAGGCAAAGTGTTAATAATATTGAATCTAGGAAAGGTTATATGGCTTTTACTCTTAGAAATTTTTTGTAGCTTTGAAATTATGTATAAATGAGAAGTTGAAAAGATATATTAGGCCCACCAGGACCTAAGATATCTAATATCAGATGCAACCTGCAATACCATTAAATAAAAAAATAAATATATATTTGGTATTTTCAATGATGAAAAAAAACCCATACTTGAAAATCTATGCAAAGATGATATAGCAGAATTGAAAAAGAATCATATTGGAATTATGAATTGAAAATACAAAAACTGAAACTAAGAATTTACTGAATTGGATAAAAAAGAAGAGGCATTTACCAAGTTGGAAGTTGAGGCAGAAGAAGCAATCAGGATTGTCAGATTAAGATAAAGACACGAGGGTAAGAGAACAGTGGGAGGACTTTCCAGGCATTTAATGGAGTTCTAGAAGGAAAGGAGAGAAGGAAGCAGAAGAAATATTTGATGAGATGATGCCTGAAAAATTTTCAGAACTGATTAAAAATTTTAATCCAAAGATTTAAGGAGTCCAAAGAATCCCAAGTAAATTTAAAAAAAGTAAACCATATTTAGACACATCTCAATAAAATTGCAAAACCAGTAATGCAAGAGGAAAAACACAGCGTTCCTTCAAAAGTTAGATAGAACATCTACGACACCAGGGGAAGCCAGAAGATAATGAAATGTTATATTCAGTGTATTGAATGAAAATAATTGCTTATCTATAAATTTATACTCAATGGAAATATTCCTAAAACAACAGAGTATAATAAAATGAAAAAAATCAGACAAAGAAAAAGTCAAACAACCCTGACTTTATCACCAGCAAACCTGCACTAAAAGAGTTAATTTTTATATGAGAAAAATGATTGCACAGGTACAGGAAACAACAAAGAGCAAAAAGGATGATAAATATATACATAAATCTAAATGAAATTTGGCTTTATAAAATAATAATGAAATTTAATAAATTGAGTTGAGAGAATTAAAATACACAACAAAAAATCATATGAGTCAAGGGGAATTTAAATATTTAGAAGTTAAATTGGCTCTTTTGGTCCTTGAATTGTCTGAAGAGGGGCATATGACTTTGATAGGTTGAGGATGTGTGCTATAATTTCTAGAGTAAATCTGGGAGAATAGAAAATTGTATAATACTGGAGGAAAAAGTGAAATGCTAATTAAAAGAACATTCAGTCTAAAAGGAGACCAAAAATTAAAAATTAAAAAAAATTATGATAGTACAATTGGAACAAATAGAAAAGATGAGATGGTCAAGTCACAACCAATATTTTGGTAATGATATAAAATGTAAATTGGCTAAATGATCTCAATCTCAAAGACTGTTGGACAGTATTAAAAAATGTAACAATGTAGTGTTTTCAAAGGAACATCCAAAACTTTAGGATGTGGAAAGTTTGAAAGAAAAAGTTACCACTACTCACTGATTCATGTGTGGGTAGTGATAGCTTTTTCAAAGATAGCACATCAATTTAGGCATAACTAATGGTGAGGATTACAAATCTATACATCTGAAAGAAATATACCAGTATTGATATTTAAAAATTATTTGTGATATAATCATCAGGGAAATGCAAATCAAAACCATAATGAAATATCACTGCACACCTGTTAGAATGACTATCATCAAAAAGATAAGAGATGACAGCTGTTGGTGAGGTTTTGGAGAAAAAGCAACCTAGTGGACTATTGATGGGAATGTAAATTGGTACAGCCACTATGGAAAACAGTATGGAGGTTCTCCAAAAAATTAAAAATAGGACTATCCTATGATCCAGCAATCCCACTTCTGGGGATATATCTGAAGGAAATGAAAACAGGATCTCAAAGAGGTATCTGCACTCCCATGTTCATTGCAGCACTACTTAAAATAACCAAAACATGGACACAACCTAAATGTCCATAAATGGGTGAATGGATAAAGAAAATGTGGTACACACACACACACACACACACAGGACTATTAATCCAATCATTAAAAAAGGAGGAAATCCTGCCATTTGCACCAATATGGATGAAACTTGAGGGTATTATGCAGAGTGAAATAAGTTAGAGAAAGACAAATACTGTGTGATCTTACTTATATGTGCATTCTAAGAAAGCTGAACTCATAAAAACAGAAAGTAGAATTGTGGTTGCCAGGAGCTAGGGGTAGAGGAAATGGGGAGATGTTGGTCAAATGTGCAAACTTCCAGTTATAAGATGAATAAGTTCTGGGGATTTATGTCTACTATACTTAAAAATACTGGATTATATACTTGAAAGATGCTAAGAGACTAGATCTTACAGGTTCTCACTCCTCACTACACCAGGTGATTATGTAAGATGATAAAAGTGTTAACTAATCTTATTGTGGTAACCATATTTTGCAGTATGCACATGACTCAAATCAACATGTTGTACCTCAAATTTATACATTACGTGTCATTTGTACCTCAATAAAGCTGGAAAAATTCTTTGTGATAAAACATAAGATTTCATTCATATAACATGCATACACAGATTAGTTTAAAAGTGTTACAAAGAACAGACATAAAAATGTGCCATTAAACTATTCCTACAGTAATATTGTAGTTTTATTCTAATGTCTGGCATATAGACAGACAAATAGAATTTGTCTTTCTCCCTCACTCCCTCAAAGTATGCTCAATTGCCTTAAGCAATATCCCAATATAATGATCTGGTAGAGTAATTAACTAGCTAAATGCTGCAACATTTTGGATTTATTGTGTCCTTGATTTTCCTCCTCATTCATGGAAAAGTTAGTATACCATCACTTTTGCCATTTTCTATGGACATCTTACTAAACTAATTCTCCCCTCAGGATAATTTGCTATGTATTTTTGTCTGCCTGTTCTCTACTTTTTATGGAGAAAGGCACAGGGCATATTTTGAAGTCCGTATCTCAATTCCCACACCATCTTTCAGGAAATGACTCAGTGTGATTTAAATAATCTTAACCCCCAATTGACAGATTATTCTTGACTGTGATCAACGTATTAAATTATTTAATGTAACAATTTTAATTTAAACATAAATAGATGTCTGTATATAGAAATATTAAGGATACTTTTAGGGTCTCAATCCAGGTTGTATTTCCCAATCCAAAAGGACTCTAAGAACTCTGGTCCTTTGATAACCCTAGTGTAGGAGGTAGATAAAGTTCCCCTCCAATGCAAAGCATTCAGTTTGTTTTTTTGCCCTGGTTAAGGCAGGGAGAGATAACTGTTCTCTGTTTAGTCCAGCATTTGGATCCTGTCATATGGAATTTATTCATTTGAGACTCTCTCTCTGTGAAAACTGGTCTCCGGTCTTATTTCCCTCAATCAATTTTTGAGAAAATGATTGATTTGTTGATAATTATCAGGTGGCAATTGAAATAATTGTGTATTTGATGGATACACAGCAAGTTAATCTACTTAACAAAAAATACTCTTTTTTTGCAGACTTTTCAAAGCCCAGGTCACTTGTAGTCACTTAGATTTTCTTTGCCAGTGCTTCCCTTTGATGAAATAAATTTGCCCTTGTATTTTTTTATTGCATATCTTAAGTCCTGAAGTATGTTAAGAGTATCTCTTCTCATGTTGCACCCACTAAGAATAATGTGGCTTTGTCACTAGGTTAAAATCCTCAGTAAGATCATATCCTATTATGAGCATCGCTGGTTGGGAGATCAGAGGGTTCTAATCCTTCACTAAAAAACATTGTTGTCAACAGTATTAGCCTGATGCGCTTTTTGAACTGAGCTTAGCAGTGAACTTTTAAAAATATTCCCTACTCAGTATGTTAGCATGTCAAAATGCTGCTTGACATTGGTTTCCAGATTTAAAATGTGGAAGAATAAAATTTTTTAAAAAAAGTTTTGGAAAAATTGGCCTATGCTGAAGAATCTAAGAGTCCCTTGGGAGGGGAAAGAAAATCACTCAGACGATATCTTTGCCCTAATAATTTAGCCTGGCTTCCTACCAGCACTAGACTCAGTCTGTCACTGTGACTAGCATCTACAGTTTTACTTTCACTTGTATGAACATTACAATCTAATTGGTATGTTGGCAGTGTGTTCTTTAACAAGTGTTCCTCTGGTCACATATGTTTGCTAGCTCTTCTAGGAAAGACACAGTTGGTGTCAGAAGTTGATGTGACATTCGTGGTTTTATCAAATTGTGTAGAATCAAACTATAGATTTATTTTGTTGTTTTAAAAATATTCAGAACTACTGATAGTGATTTATTTATCATTTTAAATTGTCATTTTTATTTCATTTTTTTATTGAGGTATAGTTGACATACACATTGTCATTTTTATTAAAAATATATGTTTTGTCTTGGCTTGTCTGCAAATATGACACATTTTTATATGGACACATTTTTTTTTTTCCTGAGTGTGATAACACTGTTAACTTAGGCTGCTGAAATGTTTTGGTACATTTATATCGACATAATACTTCTGTTCAGTATGTTAAAGCCCTTCAAGTTTCGGGACCTTCCTTTTCTTATAAATAAAGTTTATAAGAGATGTTTTGCATAAGTTATATGGATGTATAATCTTATATCCTAATAAAACTCTTACATTTACACAAATGGGTTGCTACATATTGACTATTTCTAATTAGAGAGCTGTTTCATGACTCAGTTCAATGTGTCCGTTAGATTGCAAAATATCTCCAGAACAGGAATACTTAATAAATTATATCTCTTAAACATTATTAAAATAAATCATGCATATTTAGTAAGTACTCTGTTAAAGTGGTAATAGTGATACATCCATTGAATCTTGAAACGTAATTGAAATATTAGTTAACCTTTTAAAAATGAAGAGCTTGTTCTATATAATAAACTATAAGCTACAGAGTAATAAACCATGCTTTTTGCTCCATGTCAACTCATATTTAAAAGTCCCTGTTTAATATCATAGTGACTAAGTATAAATCCACCCACTGTGAAGAGGCACCTAGAATAGTTGCTAATCTAGATACAAAATGAAGTGAGGATTTTTTTTTATATAGACTTGTTATGTTCTGTTTATGTGTCAATGAGAAACACTGAACTTTTTCAGTCTTGGATGGGATTCTTTCAGAGTGCATGACCCAGTGGCCTATGGCATGATATTTGGTTTTCTGCGGCAGAGGTAGGATGTGCTATAACAGCTGCCTTCATCATCCGCTACCTCCCAGTTTCTTTCTGTCAGGGCTGGCCTGGAAATCTTCAGTGCTCACCAGATTTTCTATTTAGAAAATGGAAGGAAGCAGCACTTTACCTCAGAAAAGTTTTATGAGGATGAAATGAGATACGTGTAACTTGAAAGCTCAGACTAACATAATACTTTATAATTGCCATGAAATTTCAAAATATCTTCCCGTGCCTACCCCCCCTCCCCTCCTTATCCTTCCATTGCCAAACATAATCCCATTTTAGTTCAGTAAGTCGAGCAGAATTAACTCCTTGCAGACCTGACTTCACAGCCTTTCTGTTTACTCCCAAGGTTTATGCTGAGAAGATCTTTTGAAAATGTAATGATAGTTTTATTTCCATATGGTAGGGAAATGCTTCATTTGGCCTGACAAGATAGGGTATGTTTTGAAGCACTTCTATGTACTATATCATATTTAAGAATACATTTTTTTACCTATTAATAAACTGCAAGATTTTATAGGTTTTTCAATACCTAGTCCATAATTCCTAATAGCATGAGAATAAATATGACAGTTGAGCAGGATTTTCTTTCACTTTTAACCAGGCCTTGGAAATAAAAAGAAAAAAGTCCTGCTGAATTTCTAGCACAGTTGTGCTTTTACCAAGAATTTGAAAACTGGTAGAGATGGATGGAGGGTAGAAGAGCTAGGATATTTGGTGCAAAAGAATTCCATACCAATCTCTTTAGGACTTTTCTGTTTCTGGGAGGAAATGGTAAGGAATGCTATATGCACACCTAAGTGTGAAAATGTATAACAAGAACAGCAAAGAACTCAGTGAGAATGGGCATTTGATTCACAAAAACTTTGCCATAGAATTCTTGCATAGCACAATGTTTTTTGGCCCATCATAGGCATTTGAAAAACAATTGCATAAATAGCAGTCTTGTTAAATCCTTTAAAGTATAACTTAAAATATTGTGACATCACACTTGCTATGTATTTTATTTCTGCCCAAAAGCCACTCAACATTGGCCATACTAGCACATACCATTGCTGCAAGTCTCGTCTCTCTCTAGCTGAGGGCTTTCAGACCTCATGCAGGGCAGATTGGGCATGCCCAGAGGTTACTCTCCTCAGGAGCATCCTCAGTGAATAACATGTTCAAGTTGGAGGTAAGTTCCCAGCTTCTTGTTTGGCAGGTGGGATAAGTCTGAGGAATATTCTGTATTGTCTCCCAGCATTCCCGAGCAAGACAGTTGCTTAAAGCAGTAACCTACTCGGCTACATACCCTTTATTGGCCTCCACCCATCTTTATCTCACTTCTGCACTCCCTTATTGGTGCCTCCTGAGATCAGCTCTCAACTACATACTAGCACTCAAACTCTCCTCACAGGGTCTAATTCTGGGGGAATCCAAACTAACGTAAGTACCTTCCATAAAACTCCGTGGACATCAATAGCCAACCTGTGGAAAGAGCCAAGATGTCCATCGACAGATGAATGGATAAAGAAGATGTGGTATATATATACAATGGAATATTATGCAGCCATCAAAAGGAATGAGATCTTGCCATTTGCAACGATGTGGATGGAACTGGAGGGTATTATGCTGAGTGAAATAAGTCAATCAGAGAAAGACATGTATCATATGATCTCACTGATATGAGGAATTCTTAATCTCAGGAAACAAACTGAGGGTTGCTGGAGTGGGGAGTGGGGTGGGAGGGATGGGGTGACTGGGTGATAGACACTGGGGAGGGTATGTGCTCTGGTAAGCGCTGTGAATTGTGCAAGACGGTTGAATCTCAGATCTGTACCTCTGAAACAAATAATGCAATGTATGTTAAGAAAAAAAAAAAAAGAAGAAGATAGCAGGAGGGGAAGAATGAAGTGGGGGAAATCGGAGGGGGAGACGAACCATGAGAGACTATGGACTCTGAAAAACAAACTGAGGGTTCTAGAGGGGAGGGGAGTGGGAGGATGGGTTAGCTTGGTGATAGGTATTAAAGAGGGCACGTTCTGCATGGAGCACTGGGTGTTATGCACAAACAATGAATCATGGAACACTACATCTAAAACTAATGATGTAATGTATGGTGATTAACATAACAATAAAAAAGTAAAAAAAAAAAACTCCATGGACACTAACAAGGAAAAAATTATAGCACAGGTACTAAAAGAATACACTGGTCAAGTTTTTTGCTTATTTGGTTGTTTTACCAATTCCTAGTTTATGTCATTCCTCTGAGACTTTGTAATGTAACTATCTCATTTCCCCAGGCCACTAAAGATTAAGTGTGGTGGATATCTTAGGATGAGAGGTATAAACAAAGAGAACAGCTCTAATTATTTCACTGTGAAGCAATATAAGCATTTAGAGGGCTACATAAATAATGTTTTTGTGTCAGAGGATAGACTGAAACATGTGGGCTATTCTAGTATTGATCAAAACATAAATGAATGTTGCAGACATATTAGAGAGTCTGGATAATCAGCTCAGCTACCTGGGATAGCAGGTGGACAGACAAATGAGTGGGCAAATCAAGTTTAAAGGGAAGCATTTGCTAATAGGACTCAGCCTACTTCCAGTTCCTCGAGGGTATGAAGAAGAAAGAGCCAGGGTACTTTAACTCTTTAAACATAGTACGGTCACATTGTTGCTGGGGGTGACTTGAGGACACACTTAATAGTATGTGAGCCTCTTGAGCACGCAGACCAATATGAAACCATACTAAGGAAATCATTATAAGGAAACCTGCCCTCTTTGAATTTCCAAAAGAAAGCATTATGTTCTCCTTGAGTAACGTCATCACGATTTGGGGTGGATATAGATTTCATACTTAACAAACCAGCATATTTACAAATTCCCATTAAAAATATCAAAAGTCAGATAATTAAAGATAGTTTTTGTCACAGCAATTATAATAAATCAGTACATTTTATGATTTTAATGCAAATGGTTGCTGCTGCTTGTGTATAAGGAGGATAAGATTTTTTTCCTAAACAAATTGCAGAATTTGAATTTGAGATTATTTCATTTTAAGATGGGAAAACTTTCAAAATTTCTGGAAGATGAGGTTTCACCTTGCAAATAGACTCAGTTCCAATATAAAAACCTAAAATTCAATATTAGAAGCTGAATAAAAGTTGATAAAATTTTGCACATATACTCAAGCTGATTAGTTATATTCAATACCAAAATTATTATCCTATGTGTTTGATTATTTTATAAGTTTAATATTCTGATGTTTACATTTTAAAAAATCCTGCTGAAACCCAAATAGTAACTGACATTTATCCAAGTTTCATTTCCTAAGCAAATCTAGATATAAAACAGGATTTCCTTATTTTATTTTATTTTCAAGATTTTATTCATTTATTTGACAGAGAGAGAGACAGTGAGAGATGGAACACAAGCAGGGGGAGTGGGAGAGGGAGAAGCAGGCTTTCTGCAGAGCAGGGAGCCTGATGCGGGGCTCGATCCCAGGACCCTGGGATCATGACCTGAGCTGAAGGCAGACGCTTAACGACTGAGCCACCCAGGCACCCCAGGATTTCCTTATTTTAACAGGATGAATGAGTGAGTCCAGTTTCTACCTTTAGTTTCCTCTCTCCAATTAGGCCCTTATACTAAGAAATTTGAAGTTTGGGAAGGGCAAAAAAAAAAAAAAAATCCAACTTGTGTTTCTGCAGTTATTTTCTACAAAAGCTTATGTTATTTTTTAAAATGTTCAGTAAGATTTTATAATTATTTAATTTAACATTTGTTGATCTTAATTATCCAATTTGGGTTCAGAAATGCAAGCCAACTGCACTCCTGTCTAAGGAGAGGAAAAAATTCCTTCTCCAACCTCCTGGATTCCCTGAGGTACCTGGACTTTCCACCAGCCCCCCTGGAGACATGCTCAGCTGCCGTGGCAGGTAGACTCTGGTGTGCACGGAGGCTGAGGAAAGTCTCTCTGACAAGCCGAAAATCAGCCACAGAAAGCAGCTGCACATGGAACAATGAGTCCCTGGGCAGCCCGGAGGGTCTCGCCTGATGTAGACTGCAGGGTGCCGTTCGCTGTCAAGAACACCTTTTCTGCCACCTTCTTTGCTCTCAGAGGAGCTTGAGCCACTTGTATTTATAGCTGTGAAGGATGATTTCCAGAGGTGCCTTAGATGGGTCCCACTGGCATTAGAGAATTCAGCATTAGATGCCATTGCCTTGCTTTGTGATGGGTTTTAGGACTCTTTGTGAGGATTGATAATAGCTAGGGCAAACTGAAGGTTGACCTCTTTTTGCTCATGATGTCTGTCTTGAGCACATTAGGGGTAAAACTGCCATTAATATCCATGCCCTTGATCTCATTTCTACAATTGGCAGGTCCGCATGCAAACGCCTTTAAACTTTTATGAGAGCTTTCTAAATCTTTCATGTTTTCCTCACTGGAGTAGTTTACCTTTTATAAGTTTCTTCTCTGAGAGCTGAAGTTTCTTTCCAGGAAGGCTAGGATGGTGTCCTGTCACCTAATGGTCTGGAGATGGTACTCACACACACATGCACCAAAAGCAAAATGGTTTTCTGTTATCAAATACCTGTGCAAAGATGCAAGTGATAATAAATTTATTGAAACAGTGGCCACTGTGATGAGAAAATAGAAGAGCATAGAGAATCTTGAGGTCACATATGTTGAACTTTCTAAGAATTCTTTTACGAGAATAAGACACCACTGGCCTAATTACTTTTTTACATGAGGAGACCGAAAAAAGAGCACCTTCTCTTTAGTTCAAATAAAGAAACTTATCTCCTTGTCATTTAAAAGAGGGGCATAACAAATCATAGTATAGATGATGTTTGTGATTCATCAAGTATAGTTACTTAATCATACATAAAGAAAAGTCTATTAATGATGAATAATTATGACTAATGCCACCAAATATTTCCTGTGTGCCAAGGCCCTGTGCTTTTAGTCCTCTGTTACAGTTACCTATTTGATCCCAACAGGCTAGGTTGTAGATACATTAGCTCCCCGTTCAGATGAAGACACTGTGGCTCTGTAGTTAAGTGACTTGGTTACTTGTATGCTTTATATACCATACCTTGGAAGTGATCAAGTTATGATTTGAATCCAGATCTATTAGAATCCTATGTTGGTGTGATGGATCACTGTTCTTTATTGCTTGCCCCTTTTTTAAAGGTGTACAACATGATGATTTAATATACGTATACATTGTGAAATGTTTACCACCATCAAGTTAGTTAACACATCTATCACCTTACATCCTCACATTGATACCTTTTTGTGTGTGTGTGCAGTGAGAACACTTAAGATCTGTTCTCTTAGCAAATTTCAAGTATACAATATGGTATTATTAACTATAGTCACCACGCTGTACATTAGATCCTTATTTATATTTATCTTATAGCTGAAAGTTTGTACCCTTTGGCTTGTTTTCTTTTTGAAACACAATGAAACTTGCCTTTTATAGTGAGGCTGAAGAACGTTCTGGTATTATGAATTTTTTAAGTGTTTCCCATTTATGCAATTCAACATCCTCGTTTATTTTTTAAGACTCTCCCTCTGTTGCTCTAGATCTAGGCTTTCAGTTTCCTCCTAAAGCTGGACATTGCCATGCCTAGGTTAAAGAGTGAAATCTACTATCCACTCTCATCTCTTTGTTTTTCCTCACTTTAGAATGTCCTCACCCCAATTCATATGATCATAAAAACATTTTCAAGGCACTTTAAGTAATGTTTCCTGTATAGATTATAAACTGATATTATGTAGCTATATTTTTTAGAAAACAACATGTTTTTTAAAAATCAATTGAAAACATTTAAGTGGATAAATGGGAATAAAGCAATTCAAAAGTGGGCATTGTAGCTGTACAATGGCTCTTGAAAAATGTTCATCTAACAACTGCTTTTTAGGTTAAAAGGAAGATATCCAAGTTTAAATCCATGAATCACTATAAAACAGAATCCTCACTTTCAAATATCCTAAGCAATGAAAAATGTAGAGTCACATTTTTAAAGGAATTTTGGTAATCAGGGCAGAAAGAAAATCATTAAAAAGATTGAAAAGAAAAACCTAAGTCGAAAAGCTGGTATGCATTAAAAGTAGAGAAAAAGCTAAAATAGAAGAATAAAATTAAGCCAAGGCATTCATATCACTTTTTAAAAATATTTTCTTAGAGCAGTTTTAGGTTTATAAAAAAATTGAGAGGATGGTAAATCCATTTCCCTCCTATCCCCTGCCCCCCCATGCATAGCCTTCTCCATTTTTTTTAAAGATTTCATTTATTAATTTAAGACAGAGAGATACAGAGAGAGAGAGAGCATGAGCAGGGGGAGAGGCAGAGGGAGAGGGAGAAGCAGGCTCCCTGCTGAGCCAGGAGCCCAATGCAGGGCTTGATCCCAGGACCCTGGGATCATGACCTCACCCGAAGTCAGACGCTTAACCATCTGAGCTACCCAGGCGCCCCTCCATTTTTTTTTTTTAAAGATTTATTTATTTGAGAGAGAGCAAAAGGGAGAGAGATTACAGAGGGAGAGGGAGAAGCATGGGCGGAGAGCCCAATGTGGGGCTCAATCCCAGCACCCTGAGATTCTGACCTGAGCTGAAGGCAGACCTTAACCTACTGAGCCACCAAGGCACACTAGCCTTCTCCATTATTAACATCACTCACCAAAATGGTACATTTTTTCAAACTAAGGATAAACCTACACATCATAGTCCTCCAAAATTCATAGTGTACGTTATATTATAGTTCCCTCTTGGTATTGTATGTTTTATGGGTTTGCACAAATGTATAATGACATATACCCATCTTTATAATGTTATACAGAATATTTTCACTGTCCCCCAAATCTGTGCTCTGCCTATTCATCTCTTAGGACCCCTCTTTCTGCAAACACTGATCTTTTTATTGTCTCTATAGTTTTTTCCCCTTTCTGGAATGGCATATAGTTAAAATCATACAGTATGTAACCTTTATCAGATTGGCTTCTTTCACTTAGCAATATGCATTTAAGTTTCCTCCGTGTCTTTTCATGACTTGAGAGCTCATTTCTTTTTAGCACTGAATAATATTCCATTATCTGGATGTACCACAGTTTATTCATTCACCGACTGAAGGACATCTTGGCTTCCTTCCAAGTTTTGGCAGTTATGAATAGAGCTGCTATAAACATCTGTGTGCAGGCTTTTGTATGGATATAAGTTTTTAACTCCTTTGTTTAAAGACCAAGGAGTACAATTGCTAGATCATAAGGTCAGATATGTTTAGTTTTGTAACATACCATCAAACTGTCTTCCAAAGTGGCATTTTGCCTTTCTACCAGTAATGAGAGTTCATGTTGCTCCACATCTTCACCAACATTTGCTATCAGTGTTCTGGATTTGGGCCATGCTCATGGATGTATAATGGTATCTCACTGTTGTTTTAACTTGCATTTCCCTGATGACATGTGATGTGAAGGATCTTTTCATGTACTTATTTGTAATCTGTATATCTTCTTTGGTGGGGTGTCTGTTAAGGTCTCTGGCCCATTTTTTAATCAGGTTGTTTTCTTATTGTTGAGTTATAAGAATTCTTTGTATATTTTGGATAACAGTCCTTTGTCAGATGTGTCTTTTGCCAATATTTTCTCCCAGTCTGTGGCTTGTCTTCTAACTCATTTGATCATTCTTTTTTCCCCAAGTTTATTGAAATGTAATTGATATATATCATTGTGTAACTTCACAGTGTACAATGTGCGATTTGATACCTATGTATTGCAATATGATTACCACTAGGGTGTTAGCTAACGCCTTCACTATGTCACTCTCTTAGCAACTTTCAAGTATAGACCACAGTCTTGTTATCTATAATCAAATACTGTGCATTAGATTCTCAGAACTTATTCATCTTCTAACTGGAAGTTTGTACGCTTTGACCATCATCTCTCTATTGTCTATTTTCCCCACTCCCCAGCCCCTGATAACCACCATTCTACTTTCTGTTTCTATGAATTTGACTTTTTTTAAGATTCTGCATATAAGTGATATGAAACATTATTTGTCTTTCTCTGTCTGACTTATTTCGCTTAGCACAGTGCCATCAAGGACCATCCATATTATCAGGCTTTTCTTCTTTCTCATGGCTGGATAAGATGTGTGTGTGTGTGTGTGTGTGTGTGTGTGTGTGTGTGGACATACACCACATCTTCTTTATCCATTCATCCATTGACAGGCACTTAGGTTGGTTCCATATCTTGACTATTACAAATAATGCTGCAATAAACATGGGAGTGAAGATAACTCTTTGATATCTTATTTTCATTTCCTTTGAATATATACCCAGAACTGAGATTACTGGATCATATGGTAGTTCTATTTTTAATTTTTTGAGGAACCTCCATACTGTTTTCCATAGTGACTGCACCAACTTATATTCCCACCAGTGCACAAGAATTCCTTTTCTCCCACTTCCTTGCAAACACTTTTTATCTCTTGTCTTTTTGATAACAGCCATGCTAACATGTATAAGGTGATCTCTTATTATGGTTTTGATTTGCATTTTCCTAATAATTACTGATGTTGAGCACTTTTTCATACATCTGTTGACCATCTACCTGTATTTCTTCTTCAGGAAATTTCTATTCGATTCCTCTGCCCATTTTTATTTTTTTTTAATTTTATTTATTTATTTAGTTAGTTAGTTAGTTATTTAGTTAGTTATTTTTCCCAGTTTAGGATTTTGGCTTCAAGCCCATTTATTATTATTATTATGCCCATTTTTAAATCAGATTGTTGTGGTGTTGTTATCGATTTGTATATGTTCCTAATATATTTTGGATATTAGCCCATTACCAGATATATGGTTCACAAATATTTTCTCTCATTCCATAGATTGTCTTTTAATTTTGTTGATTGTTTCTTATGCTGTGCAGAAGATTTTTAGTTTGATGTTTTTATTGTTGTCTTTATTGCTTGCATTTTTGGTATCTTATCCAAAAAGTCATTGCCAATACCTCTGTCAAGGAACTTGACCTATCTCTCCCTACCCATGAGCAGACGTACACTCTCTATCCTGAGATGTTTGCTCTTAAAAATAGATGGTTGCATAAAACATTCCATAAAGAACTGGGCATGTCTTTCAAAGGCTCCAGTGTAACAAAGACCTATAATAAATCCCAGTAGATTAGCTATCTGGGGATAACTTAATATATTTAACAAGTTCCAAGATATGTGCTATCTAATATTTATAAGGTTTTTAATAAAAAAAGAGAACACTGATATTGAGTCAGAAAAATTGCAGGGATATTTCATTTGAGAGATGAACTATTTCTGAGGCAGGGGCATCTATCTAATTTTTAAAATAATAACTTTTGAATGGCTCTAAGAATCCAGCCGATGTCCTAGTTGTTCTGGTGAGGTACTAAAAGTGAGACTTTCTCTTGTCTACACCTATGTGAAATAAGGCAAATAATATTTGCAGAAAGCTAGAATCTGGTTATTTTGAACATCTAAACATTAATTTAATGCTTAAATGTATTGCCTAATTTCTATAAGGAGAAATACTTCTTATTATTAAATTATAACTAATTTCAGTGGGTTGGATTCTTGGATACCAGTAGGGTATCCGAGAATTGCTTGAAAAGTTCTTCCCAAACATATTTTAAAGGGATTATCCTGATATAAGCTGTCCCTTACCTCCCAATAAAAACATTCCTAAAAGTGTATTTGATAGTTGAATATCTGAAAGAAAAACAGTAGAATCTCACAAATGAGATTCCATTCCCAGAAAGTTAAAAAGAGATAAAATCTATAATTATTATATAAATACTGAATTTTTATGATGTATGGTTTGTAACATTTTTAAAAATTAAAAACCAGGTTATACCCTAAATATAGACAAATTTGTCTCTAAAAGAATAGTTTACCTGATCTACTTTTTAAAATGCATGAATGTGCAATATTTTTCCTATAACTTAATTAGCTAATTTCACAGCTTATTTGAATGACATTTAGGAAAACTCAAATAAGTTATCTGGATATTGAGAAGTATTTAATGATGATTTTGCAAGGAAAAGAATAGGAGATTTCTGCTGCTCACTTTGATGGAAGCAATATAATGATATGTAAGAAATATATATATTTGGTCTTCATCTGCAGTTCCTGAAAAATGCTTCAGAACCATAAAAGTGACATGGATGTTTTGTTATTAGGAAAGTAACTTTTGGACCCCACCCAAGGTTGGAGGCTGGTTGCCCGGGGGACCCACCATGTGATTAGAGGGTTAGAACTTTCAGCCCCACCTGCTACCAGAGGGGCAGGTGGTTGAATCCACCAATGGGCAATAACTAACTTGGTCAATCATCAGTATGCAGTGAAGCCTCCATAAGAACCCAAAAGGACTGGATTCAGAGAGCTTCCAGGTTGATGAAAGTGTGGAGGTGCAGGAAGGTGCAGGAGGAGTGGGGGAGGGGAGGTGGGAAGGTGCAGGGGGAGGTGCAGGGGGAGTAGGGAGCACACCCTTTCCCCATACCTTGCCCTGGGTATCTCTTTGGCTGTTGATTCATATCTTTTATCATATCCTTTAATAAACCACTAAATGTGTTTCCTTGAGTTTTGTGAGCTACTCCAGCAAATTAAAAGAACCTGAAGAGGATGTCCTGGGAACCTCTGATGTATATAGCCAGTAGATCAAAAGCACAGGTAACAGCCTGAGGCTTGTGAGTGTCATCTGAAATGGGGGGTAGGGGCAGGGTTGTAGGACTGAGCCCTAAACCTGTGGCATCTGGTGCTAACTCATGGTAGGTAGTGTCAGAAGTGGGTTGGATTCTTGGATACCAGTAGGGTATCCGAGAATTGCTTGGTATTGTGTGTGTGGGGGGAGAACCCCCTCCTCCACATTGGAATTGGGCCTGGGAACCTAAAAAGAGTTGTATGGGGGGGAATGACTCATTAACTTCCTTAAAGAATTTGTCAAAAGAAATGTGAGCTCCAAGTTTTCTTCTCTTGGTAAAGGAGCCTATAATAACTATATAGCTGTAGCTCTATGGGACTGTAAAGCTCTCTCTGAATCCAAATTACTGGTGAGGTTTTGAACCTTTATTTTTAAGCTTATCATTTAAAATGCTTATTTATTTTATCTATCACTAAATGGAGGTTTTCAGACAAAATCTTCAGTGATAGCAGTCTGGCAGTTCTTTTTCATGATTTTGGATTGTGCTATTTTCCCTCACAATTGAAAACAGAGCCAATCAGCTTAGGATTCATCACTTTTGACATGACTAACCATTTTCATTTTATCTCAATTGTATTATCTTCCTTTTCTATTTTCTGGTCATTTTTATAAAATAAAGGCAAAGTGCAATAAAACATTATTATGATTGTTCAAACAATCATTGTTTTATAGACAAAAGTATATTTTATGTAAGGGCACAGCCATGGAAAGCAGGCAGACATGTAGTCCCATTGTTCAATAGCTTGAAATATTTGTTCATCCTCTAAAGTTATAAGGTTTAATTTAGCAAAGGAAAGAAATTTAAGAGTGTGAGTAAATAAGGTTTAAAAATGGTGTGTGGCATGTATGTTGGATATGTGAAAGATTCATTTTAGGTGATAAAGTATATCTTAAATGCAAGTTGTTTTCTATTCTGGAAAATCCCTTGGTCAGGGTCTCTGCATTCTTATTTGTACATATAACTGCATTTTTATATCACTTTGAATAGGTTGGTGCTCAGAAACTATTTAATATATGTATGATTAGATGAATGAATGAATGAGTGGCTACTTTGTTGAAATGTCAGATTATTAAGAAACTCAATAACCAAACAAGATAGGCACATTAAAGTTAGCAAATACAGAGAGGGTATTAACTATGAACATGTAGAGAAAGAAGATGGAAGAGTAATAGAGCTTTTTTAGGAGAGACTGTGATGCAGCAGTAAGTGCATGTAGTGATGCACAGCTATGTTCAGATTCTGCTTATGACATGTTAAACGTTGGGAATATCAGCCCATTACTTAAGCTCTATGTTTTCTCCTTCACAAAACTGAGCCTCAGTTTTCTCATCCATAAAATGGGAATAATTATATTTTTCTCATCAGGTTTTGCATATAAACTCTTAGCTCAGTTCTTCACATTTGGTAGACGATCAAAAACTCTAGGGTTCTTTTTGCTTTCTGTGAGAAATTGTACTTGTCCTTTGCCTATGACATCTCAGACCTAGTGCTCCAAAGTTATACTTTGCGTCCAGAATTTGACATTGGCTCAGTTGCCTGATTCCTTTTTGAAATATAGCCAATGATATTGTCTTGATAGTGGGAGTTTGATAGAAGCAATCCAGGCCACTAACAATCTCCATGGTGGCTTATTGCTTCCATGGCTCATATGTAACTATGATTGATTAGTGTTTCAGCAAGTGCAAGATTTGGCAATGCTATTCTGGCTAGAAATGCAGTAGTATCCTGCTTCAGAGTGAACACTAACCTTGATTCAAAATGCATTTCAAATGATCACTGTGGGTTTTGAAATTCCATGGATATGGGCCAGAATTGCCACACCTATGATCCTTTTTCCTTTTTATTAGCTTAACTGCTGAAATTAACAACAGCAGTTCGGTTAAAAATTTTCAGCTTTGTTAATGGAAAATCTATATCTGTGGAATTCTCTCTATATATTCTGATTGCTTTAGTTCATGACATTAAGTTCACAGTACAAGGCATGTTACTTCATAATAGGTGATGGAGTGTTAGAATGATAATTATGAGTAATCAGTTATTTATACCTTGTCCACATGGCACCAAAAATGTGCTTAACTTTGCTGCCTGGTGCTGGTTTTTATTTGTTTTTTGTTTCTTAAGTCTCTGTTTGTTTTGAGATTAATTAATGGCGTGTTTTGATTTATTCATACCTGAGGCTTTTATTTTATTAGGACCTGAAGCCAACAAGAATGATTTTTATCTAGTAAATATAACATATTAATTTGTTGTGTAGAAATTACTGAAGCAATATTATGAAAATGTAAAATTATGTGATTACCTGTTGCACTAACAGGAGCAGTTAAATAGTGTTGGATTGTTTAAGAAGAGTCACAGGACCCAAAATAAGAATGCATACAAATTTACAATTTATTGCAGGAAAAATGATGAAATATGGGAACAGCATTTAATTATAAAGACCATACTGAATGCACTTTCTCTCTCAAATCAGGAACCATGGAGATGTACACAAAATTCCTCAGAACCAAGAACACCAAATGGAGTCTCAGCCCAGTTGACTCTGCTGGTCATGTAGACAGATTTATGCTACATAAACAGCCCCAACAGCAGGCCCTGTAGTGGTCTCATGGAGAACAAATGCAAATCATCAATCTCCTTGTTACCAATAAACAATGCTGACAAGCTGTTACAAACCTCCCCCAAACTCTTTGGACCTGTGGCTATAAAGCAACACTATTAATCAGTACATTTCATGCCTTAACCTGGTGTCATTGCTGTGCAGGTACATTTCTTATTTTAGTAACACAGCTCAAGCCAATTACAGGTCTCCTGGAATTAGCCCTCACAGCAAACCTTTTCTGAAACAAGTTTAAGAAAATTTAATTCTGAGTAATGATGTCAAATTGGACATGTGCATTTTATTACACTCTTTTCTGAAATTCTGTTAAAATGATAGGGTAACTTTTTAAAAGATATGAACCCACATGGACAGAAAACAGAAGAGGAGACAATAACAACATAATCTTGGAAACCAAAATGTGTATGGACAGGTGATAGCTAACCTAGCAGTATTAAAAAAATTAAATCCTAGAGTAATTGCACAGAAGGCCAAGAAGCTACATAGCTTACTTCCTAGATCTCCCAAAGGCTTCATTTGGTGCTAAGAGGTACCTTTGGAAGTAAGTGTAAAGCAGGGCTAAAACCAGAATTAGTCAAAATTCTGTTTGAGAATAAGTGAAGTCCTCAGATCTCCAACTGCTTTCTACCTGCCAAAGTACTGTACAGATGCAGAATTTTACAATCTGAAGATCAATGTTAGATTGGCCTAATGTGTCTTCCTCAAGCTCAGATAGCTAGTTAGTGACCGGGGCTTGATGAAAACTGGATTATGAGCTTCTTTCTACCTACACAGAAACTATCTGATAACCCAGAATGATTCTGCAAAGGAATGCTTTGGGCCTATAGGTATATTCTATTTGTAACAGTATATGCAACTCAAGATTTGGAACTGGACAATGTCATGAGAAATAACTGGTTGGTGGTTTGTAGAATGCACTAGATAAGGATTAGATAGTACAAAGGGAAATCGTTTTTTTAATTTTTTATTTCAGTTTTTAAATTTAAATTCAATTAGCCAGCTTATAGTACATCATTAGTTTCAGATGTAGTGTTCAATAATTTATCAGTTTTGTATAATACCCAGTGCTCATCACATCATGTGTCCTCCTTAATGCCCATCACCCAATTATCCCATCCCCCATCCCAAAGGGAAATGATTTAAGTTATTGCAATATTTCAGAGAACTTAACTAGGTTAGCCCAAACTTTGGTGAAGTTACTGGGAATGCAAGGATAAGGACATATTTAAAAGACTTAAAAACAACCTCTCTTCTCAGAGTTTGGTTTGGTGGCACTGAGAAATCTTGCTATTTAGGTTTAAGGAGCTTTTTTTTTTTATCTCTGTAGTGTGAGAGCATTGCACTTTTTTTCTCATTTTCTTACTTTCCACATAATAGCTTACTAAAACTTTTATTCAGGTGCTTATTTTTATCTTATTACTTATATCAATTAGTATCTATTATTATATTATAATTGGATGTAGTTTAGCATATGACCGTACTTATATTGGAAAATAAATATAATGCAGTGCAATTCAACAACTATTTTACTTACTATGATTAGTCTACTAGTGACCCTCAAAAATGACTTATACACGGGCGCCTGGGTGGCTCAGTTGGTTAAGCGACTGCCTTCGGCTCAGGTCATGATCCTGGAGTCCCAGGATTGAGTCCCGCATTGGGCTCCCTGCTCGGCAGGGAGTCTGCTTCTCCCTCTGCCCCTCCCCCCTCTCATGTGCTCTCTCTTTCTCTCTCTCTCAAATAAATAAATAAAATCTTAAAAAAAAAAGTCTGTTTTAAAAAAAAATGACTTATACACTGTGCACAAAAGAACTTAATGATAGTAAGGATCATTTGACATTTGACTGCCTTTAAGATTAGTATGGATGGACAACTAACCATCTGGTATCTTCTCCTAATCTTCCTCAAAGAGGAATAATAAGTTGGAAAGTAAAGGGACTCTATTCACTATTAAATAGTCCCTGCAAGGTGATTTAACCATGCCTTATAATTCATTATGTTAAAGACAGGTGATGAAGCATGAAGCAGTCATTTCTGAAGTTAGTTTTAAAGGAGGTCATGAGCTGGATTCATTCAGGTTTGTAATTCCCTCTGAATCCAGCTTTGAACCAAAGATGTTTGGGGCTATATATATACTATATATAATAACACTGAAACATACTCTCTACTGTTTCATGGATACTTACGGAAGGAAGAGGAAAGTGAAATGGGCAATAAAAAGAAACTTGCAATCCTTAAGTGAAAGATGATAGTATAGTTTCTCTTCCTTCAGAAAAATGATAGTATTTGAGGGTATCTTTCTTTATGAGGAGTTTTAAATTTTATTTACAAAACCGGATGAAATATGGTGAGTAAGATGAATACAGATATATTTTAACAATTGGGAATACTTTAGGGGTGCCTGGGTGGCTCAGTTGGTTAAGTATCCAACTCTTGATTTAGGCTCAGGTCATGATCTCAGGGTCATGAGATTAAGCCCCTCCTCAGGCTCTGTGCTGAGCTTGGAGCCTGCCTAAGATTCCCTCTCTCCCTCTCCCTGAGCCCCTCCCCCACCACTTGCCCTCACTCTTTCTCTGAGGGGTGGGGGCAAACAATGGGAATACTTTAGTATAACTAAAAGTTTATTTGCACACACTAATTCCAGAATCATCTCTTAAGAATTAGGTTATCGATATGGGATTGCATTTCTTTGTGGCAAAATAATTTTCTTAGGTCTGTTTTCTCTTAAATTCCAGGTGATTGTATTCTGTAATTTTCTTTATTTTAAAAGTATTGGCCCCTCATTCATGTTCTTGCTTTATTTCTCAGATTTCCTGCTGAGGCTCTGCTGCTATTGCTCTCTTGTTTGGATATTCAAGCTTTCTTTCCTCTTTTATATTTCAATTTTAGGTGTAACTTCTGGTTTTGTATACATAGCTGGATCTCTAGGTGAAGCTCCATTCTCTTTAAAAGCCTAAGTTACTTCTCTTTACCTCTTAATTCGTTGGTTTCTCCAAAACCTCTCAAAAGACCAAAAAAAAAAAAAAAAGATAGCAGCACAACTTATTTTATCCTAAAAAGTGAATTGGCTTGTCTTTCTAATGACAACAGGTATATTTTTGGCCATCTATTCATTTAATATAAAAGTCTGACTTGTATAAGGATAACCACTTTTACTATACTATGCACCTTCTCCAGGTCATCATCTTAAAAATAACTACTGAGAGACATTCTTTACTTGGCCTACAGTTATAATTTTGATAGGTATAATGGGAAGCATATAATTCCAGTTAATCTTCAAGAACCATAGGGTTTTAGTGCTGCATTGATTTTTAGAGATCACCTAATAATTTAACACCATTTCAAAGATGAAAAATTGAGGACCTAGAGAAATTTGGGATTTTAGCCAGAGTTCCTCAGCTAACTGGTAACAAAATCTAACTGATTTGTTAGTTTATTGGTGACTACATTGTTGGGAGAGAATTTAAAACTTTCGTTAAAAAACAAACAACAAACCTAAATATTTTGCACATATTATTGCTTGCTTTTGCCTTGCCTCCATTATATTTGCTAGACAGTGGACTGTTTGTTAATATCATGTTGGTGGGAACCCCTGAGGAAAACCTGATAAAATTTACTCTATTTCCACAAATTTATGGCTACAGTGACTCACAGACTGAAGTCAATTTTTACATGTCAACCAGGATCCTACTGTTTCAGGCCATCAAAGACCACTGTTAAAGTAAACATCGTGAAGTGGAGTCCTTAAAAATCATATACATTTCCCCCACACTTTCAGAGAGCAGGCATTGGGATTCATGCTTGGTGAGTCTTTTAGGAGACTTAACTGAGTCTCTTAGGAGACTTTTAAGAGAGAGGAAAGTTTACCATCCAGAAGCACTTGCTTTAATGGCCATCAGCAAAGATGCTGATCATACTAAGTAATAAGTTGGCATTCAAATTAATCTCTGAAAGGTGTTGCTGCTATTGGACTGTGAGCAGAGTGTAAGGTCCACTTGGGCAATCTTACATAAAAGCAGGTTTGATTTGTCTAGCAAGGCAGGTGATGATTTTTCTCCATTTCATTCTTTTCTAGGTACTTGGTGCTATATTTGTTCTAGCCCTTTTTACAGATATAGAAGTTAAGTTAGATGTCTCTATTTCCTAGGTCCCTTCTTTATCTCCTTTAAAGTATAGATACTTATTAGTAATTCCTGGTTTTTAAAGTTTTTTTTTTTTTTTACCAGTCTGCCATAAAGTCTCTAAACTGATGGATACAGGCTATGTAGTAATTTTAGTTTTTCTTAAATCAATAAATGTCCTACAATAATTTTAGAAGTTCTTAACCTTTCCCTCAAGGGTTCATATCTTGAAATTTGTCCTGAATTTGGCCCAGCTGATTGGAACCTCAGCTTGTAGCCACGATTGAGCATAGAATCTACCTGGAAATCCTTTCCTCATCCACTAGGGCAAGATGGGAACTACAGAACTTCCATAACTCTTTTTTACTGTCCAAGGTTTACCTCCCTCCTTACTTCCCTGCCCCTTTTCAGTGGGTAGGATTTAGGATGTAGAAAAGCTAGGGCTGGCTAGAGCAGTATCAGAATGTTAAATAATACTAGTATTACATGAGGGCTACTTCAAAACTACTGTTAGAGGTGAACTTGTCCTTTAATTTTCACTGAAAAATATACTCCACTACAGGAAAGTCAAAGAACATCACTTTTGTGGCTTCCTATAATGCAGGTGCTTACCAGGGAATATAGGTAATTTGCTGTGAGGTTTGGAGTATATAAGATTATTTCTGGAGAGAGAATATCCTTCTGTCATCCATGTCTTTACCACACTCCTCAAGCAAACACACACACTCACTCACCACACATATGCACACATGCATACATGCACACACACCACAATAAAACTTTTCCCAAAATACATTTGCTTTGTGAAGAAGCATCTGACTAGCTGGGTTTCCTGTATAATTTATTTTCTAGCAATAACTTTAGCATTGGGGTATATAATTAATTCTTTCAGGCTGCTGAAATAGACTTGAGTATTCATTTGCTAACTGTCATCCTAACAATTTAAAAAATAATAAGGAATGTACCTCCTTTAGTTTCAAATGTCCTCTCTTTGAATCATTTATTCCTAGAAACAATTTTGTTAGTGCACAAGTGCTGCATGGGGTATCTGTATTTGAATTCTGAACTTTAGATACTTACAGCCATGTAAAACTAAATATACCTTTCTATTTGATAGCTTTTTAGCCCTTACTATGTAAAAAGCATGAAAAGTAGTCTGTTAATAGAAGCAATCATTCATATGCATTTATTTTCTCAAGTTACTAGTAAAGAATAATAAATGTTATTATCCTCATTGGACCAATTCTCTGGATTCCCAGAAACCAATTAGAGGAGGTTTCTCAAGTGCATACTGCCTTCTTTTCACTGCCATATGGGAAAAAACTCTGAAATCTAAGCAGACAACGGGTTAAAAACTCTCATTGCATTTTCCTACATGAATAAGAGAAACACTGAATGTTATGGACTGAAAAGGTGATAATTGCATATTTTCAATATTTTTGAAGGAGGTAACCTAATTTTTCATTTTAGGAAAAACAAATAAGGCCAACATGGTTATACACAGCAGATAGAAACTATTATTTCTTAGATCACAAGTGAAAGTATATAGGAGTCATCAAAAGTGCTAAGCTAGAGTAAATAGGCTTTTAGTCATCTTAGTTTTCGGTCTTGGCACACAGAGCCAGCCAGATACTAGATGGACTATCAAAGTTTGTGGAGGGAATTCGTCAGTGTGCCCAATTAAGTCATCCTACTCTCACATGGCTCTATAGCATTGTAGCCAATTCCACTTCTCTGTAAGTGGGAAGTTTTCTAAAGAGAATCTAAATAAATTAGAGGATACATACTGCATTTATAAGTATTCAATAATGGAAAGATATCAATTATGTTTCCTTTAACCCCTCCTTTCCATCATTATATTGGAAGTTCTAGCTAATGCAATAAGACAAGAAAAGGAAAGAAAAAGTGCACAGATTGGGAAGGAAGAAATAAAACTGTATTTGTGGATAACATAATCATCTATTTAAAATCCAAAAGAATTGGCCAAAAAACTCCTGGAACTAGTAAATGATTATAGCAAGGTTTTAGAATACAGGGTTAACATACAAAAGTCAATTGCTTTCCTATATACCAGCAATGAGCAAGTGGAATTTGAAATTAAAAACATATTATCATTTACATTAGCATCCCCCAAATGAAATTCTTAGGTATAAATCTAATAAAATATGTGAGGAATAGTTGCATATATGAGGAAACCTTCAAAATGCTGATGAATGAAATCAAAGAACTAAATAAATGGAGAAATATTCCATGTCCATGGATAGAAAGACTCAATATTTTAAAGGATCGGTTCTATCAAAACTGATCTATAGATTCAATGCAATTCCAATCAAAATACCAACAAGATATTCTAAAGTTTATATGGAGAGGCAAAAAGACCTAGAATAGTCAATATAATATTGAAGAAGAAAAAAGTTGAAGGACTGACACTACCTGACTTTGAGATTTATTATGAAGCTGCAAAAATCAAGACAGTATGGTGCTGGCAAAAGAGTAGACAAATAGGTGAAGGGAACAAATTGGAAAGCCTAGAGATAAACCTACAGAAATATGGTCAACTGATCTTTGACCAAAAAAAACCCCCAAACAAACAAAGGCAACACAATGGAGCAAACATAATCTTTTCAACAAATGGTACTGGAACAACTAGACATCCATAGGCAAAAAAATGAATCTAGACATGGAACTTACACCTGATAGAATACAGAGGATTTTTAGAGCAGTGAAAATATTCTTTATGCTCTAATAATGATTGATATATGTCATATATTTGTGCAAACTCATAGAATGTATAACACCAAGAGTGAACTATAATGTAAACTATGGATTTTGGATAATTATGATGTGTCAATGTGGGTTCATTAATTGTAACAAAAGTTCTACTCTGGTAAGTGATGTTGATAGTCTTAATTATCATGAGGAAAACTAGGGAGTATATGGGATACTTTTCCCTCAATTTTGCTGTGTACCTAAAACTGCTCTAAATAAAGTTTTAACTTAAAAAAAATCAATTATCTTAAAATTCATCTATGAACTCAATGAAATCTAATTAAAATTATAATAGATTTGCATAAATGTTTATGCACATAACAGAAACTCTGCACCTCAACATTTCCCAGTTTCCCATACAGTTAGTTTAGCCAGGTGATTAACACTAGTCAGTGGAACATGAGAGGAAATCATATGCATCTAGGTGGCCTTGAAGCCACTGAGATGGCTATGAAGCTACAGATGAAGTAACCTAGATCCCCGATTCATCACTTGAAGTAGAGCCACTTTTTTTTTAAGCCACTAAAATTTTGTGGCGATTTTTTTTTTGCTTATAGAGCAGAGCCTCACCTACCTAGATTAAGAAAACTAATACTAAAAATTTATACAAAGAGGAAAAATGCCAAGAATAGGCAACTAATTGTGAAAACAAATAAATATGTGGTGAAAGAACAAATATGAATGGAATTGAATAGACATCCAAAAAATAACACATGCATACCTGAAAAGTTAGTAGCTGATAAAAGTAGCATTGCAAATCAGTGAAGGAATGCTGAATGCATTGACAACAAATATGAAACAAATAAAATTGGATAGTTACTTCATATCTTTTTCAGATATTATAGATGAATTAAAACCCAAAATGTATAAAGTAAGCATTTAGGTGAATACATTGAAGTTTTAAATGTCTGTACATAAAAGACCCAATAAAGTAAAAAACAAAACAAAACAAAAAACCCCCCACAGATTGAAAAAAGGTTTTGCAATACATATAATCAAAAAACATTAATGTTACTTATCTTCAATAAATAAGAAAATATAAAATTAAAAAATAGCAGTGAGATACCTGTTCATGCCACCAGATTGGTAAAACTATAAAGGCCAAATAATGTATTAGTGAGGATGTAGAGGAATAGAACTATAAAGTGTGGATAGCATTTAAATTAATATTGTCACCTTAGAGAGCAGTTTGTGCAATTTGTAGATGTACATAACATCTGACCAGCAATTGTCCTTTTAGGTACAAACTCCAGAGAAATTCTTACATATGTGAAAGGAGAAACTGCATAAGGATTTTCATAGCTATATTGATTACAATGGCAAAAGAACAAAAAAATTCAAATGCTCAGTGAAAGCATATAACAAAAACTACATTTATCAACACAAATTTCAAAATAAGAATGTTGAATTTTTTAAAAAGCAAATTACACAAAGTAAATCAATGTATGGTACCAACTATGTAAAGTTTAGAAACTTACAAAAATACTAAGTAAATTATGAATTTGAATGTATATGTGTGGGGGTTTGGTGGAGTGTGGATGTAGTTGTGGGTGAGCATAAATAAAAGGCATGAAGTTGTGTTTAAGAATGATAAATATTACATTCATGATAATAATTTTGTGGAAGGAATCATATACATGGACCTTCTATTATACTTGTAGTAATTTATTAAGTTGGGAAGAGGGTTGATTTGCAAACATTTACTTCTTAAGCTGGGTGGAGGTTTCTCTGTGTGTCTTTTGCTAGTCTTAAAATACTCTATAAGCAAATGAGGGTCTCAATTGCATAATGGAAATTCAAAACAACAGGAGTCTTCCATTTCCAATAAGGATAAAATAGTTTATAGTAGTCCAAAACTCTCACTAAGAAGCCAATTAATTACTATATATATATATATTAAAGGCATTAGAGAGCAATGGAAACAATGAGAACCAAAGGGAGTAAAATCAGAGACAGGGGGAAACTTTCAAAAGTGAGCTTCGGTCCCCAGTGGTCTCTGGGGACAGTTACTGGACCTACACAGAGGCTACAAATTACAAATATGGGTGAGGCTCAGACAGAAGGTCACTGATAGAAAGGAAGAATCTAATAGAACCTTTTATAACCTCATTGGGCTGGAGTAATAAAAGTGGAATTTGGAAAGTCTCAAACACATGTACAGTTTCCAACTCTGACATTTCCTGAATTCTTAAGCTATACAAGCTTTGAGCAAAAACTTTGTAAAATTAGCATGAGTTACTTGTATTTGTGTATATTTGGAAAATAAAGACTTACTAAGGGTGGAGGCAAGGAGAGGTACATGAGTATACCAGGTGAGAGTTGAAAGCACTTGAGGGAGTGGCAAATTGGCTTTGATGATCTCTTCAACCTCCTTATCCCAAGGGTTACCCTGGAAGGAAGAAACACACACACACACACACACACACACACACACACACACAACTTTTGACAATGGAACAGGGCTGATGTTACAAAATCAGGGACTTAAGAAACCTCAAAACAACATTCAATCTCCCTCAAGACATTTGTCAAAATCTGAAGCTGTGCAAGGCGGACCTAAACAGCTAAGTCATAAAAGTCTTACAAAAGGTGAAATGTTTGCTGTCTTTTAGTGCTGAAGAGACAAAGATTCACAAAGATTTCCAAGCAGAGTCATGAAAGACCATCCTGTAAGAACAAAGGAAACCAGAGGTAGCCTGGGTCTTACCAAAGTAGCCTCCTCACTTTGATATCATTCTCTCCAAGACTGCATTAAGATTATCAGCTTACACCCACCCCATCTGCCCAGCAGAAGAAAGAGTAAAACTTCTTTAGTTGAAAATATCATCATCCGGAGCCTCTACCATTTTTTTTTTAAATATACAATGTCTAGCATACAAACAAAAATTACTGGTCATGGAAATTAAAAATACAGTCATGCTATTGACCACAAAAAGAAACACACAATAAATAAAATAGCAAAAAAATCAAAGTCAAAGTTTTTGAAAGCATCTGAAAGATACTTTAAGCAATGAAGAATTGTAAGGTTTTTTAAAATCTAAGTCTCCAAGGAGAATTAAAGTGAATGATATGAAACAAACATTAACCAAAAATAAAAAGATACATCTTGAAAATGTCTAAGAAGAGAAGAAATGTCTTGGAGTCAATATTTCCTAATATGGGATGGATTTATCAATAGGAAAAGAACTTGTAAAATACTGCTGGAAATGAGCTTATATCACATTCTCTGGCTATTTAGTTCTTTTTGTTTGTTTGTTTGTTTTCTTCCCATTGTAATCCCCTTTTTGAGTTTCTTATTTCTTTAAATGTAATTCCAGTTCCAGGTGTACCCAGCCTGGTATGTTACTGCACCTAAAGGGTTTGGTCACAGGACACCATTTTCTGTGTCTGTCATAGTACTTAACACCTGCTTTTACTGCTTTCTTTTTCATTATCTAGAAAATTATGCTTCTGGGTTCTTAGAATTTTCTCAAAGGAGAAAGAATAACAAAAGCAAATGAGCTCTTAGGATGGTCCAAACATATGTCACCTCAAGGGGCTTTCAGGAGTTGTTAAGTTTTTCTTTCTCGAAAGAAGTTCTTTGTCCTGCCTACTGGATTGAGTGTCTGTGAATATTATAAAATTCAAAAATTCTGTAGTGGAAAGAAATAACTTTATATTTTTTTAGATCTTTCCTCTGATAATGTTTGAATCATAAAACTTTTAAGTGTGAAGCAGGTTGAGTGAAAAATGAAATCAGTACCCAGGGAAGGATCAAGAGAACAAATTTATTTTATGACATTAGACAGGTTTGGATCTAATATATCCATTTTTGCAAACATGTGATTGACTTTGTCTGTTGAAATTCAGTTTAGGGGGATTTTTATTCCAAAGCAGCAGTTAAGTGATGCAATCGATGGTAAATAAACATAATTCAACAGTTTGAATGTTTTTTTTTTTCTTTCTGAATTTGGCAATCTGAAACACCAAAGGAATGTCTACAGCTACAAACATTAGAAAAACAGTCAACAGTACCTTAAACATTAATTCATTTTAAGCAGTCTAGGACTGGCATGATGGCTCAATGATATTAGAAGGAACCAGGTTCCTTCCATATCCTGATCAGCCATTTCCATAATGGTGGGGCAAGAAACCTTCTTTTTCCCTTCTACTACTTAGGATGGTGCTCTGCTCTTCATCTATATATATTAATGGTTCATATATCCTAAGAAAGTTTGTTATCACATTCATCAACCAGGAACCTCAATTTTGATTTAATTTCAGCATGTTCTATTAGTGATGAAAGGAGGGAGAAAAAAAGGTGTGGTCAACATTATGGCCTTCATTATGATTGCAAGATGATTTCTGTGACTTCAGCTTTCAGTTCTCTTTTTCAGGTTGGATTAGAAAGGGGAAGATGCAAGAATTTGGCAAAGGATTAAAGAGGATATACTTAAAGAAACGACTGCCCAAGCCCTCCCCTCACATATGTCCCATGATTTTTAATTACACAGCACTGCCAGAGCTGGGTCACATTTCTAAATCTTGCCTTTACAGTAGAGGAAGATGATGAGGGAGAAGATTGGATGGCTTTTGGGTGGTCAGTTTCTAATGTCCCCAAGTTATTTTCATCTCTTTCTTAATTTTTAAAATCATTAGAAAAGTAATACATAAATTACAAATGATGGATACGATTAATAAATAAAATTATGTAACAGGTAAAAATTGTGATCTATTAATGTAATTGAAATAAATAAGGATTTAACCTATAAAAATAAGATGAGCTCTTGAGCCACAGTTTGTTCCTATCTATCAAAAAGAACCTTGTCTGGTAATCATTTTGGAGTTTAAAATGTATCAGATCAACATGCTGTACACTTTAAATTTATACAATGTTAGGTGTCAGTTATATCTCAATAAAGCTGGAGAAAAAGAAGAAACTTGTCTATTCACTGCCCAGAAAACTCATCTTCACTTCTGCAAGTGAAGAGAAAGGACAAGAAAAGCAGCATAATTGAGGAACTATTATGTATCATTTAAATTCATTTAACATCTTATTGCACTGGTATTCTAGTTTGATCATGTGCTTATAATCAACATCTTTTTCTGTTCCTTCTCATACTAATCAAACACACTCTGAAATTAAATTAAACTTGGGGCTTTACGTAGGTGAATGCAATGACAATTGACAGACTCTCCTTGGGGATGTTAATCTAGCTAGGTGTATAAGAACATACTAATAGAAAAAAAAAAAAAGAAATGTTTTGATCCTCTGGATAACAAATCTAAAAAAAAAAATAGGCTCTGATATTAAGTGAAAGAATTCTAGGTCGTAGTAAGTGCTTCATTCTTCATCTGCATTAGTTGATACTATTATTTTCTTTTAAGTGGAATCAAATCTTACTAGATTAACTATGAGCATTTAGTGAAACCTCAGTGGGAGACATAGAAATATCATATCAAAACCAACCAAAACAAGTGTATGAGAGGTTAAAAATTTATTAAGGTACTTTAGAGGTTACCTCCAAAATCATATTTGAACAATAAATATGGGTGGAAAAGGAAGAAAAACCTCACTATTTTACTTGGAAGGACCTGGAAAGATTAAGCGATAAGATGAAGTTTAAGTTCAGTGAAATATTTACATTAACTTCAATAATAAGGTAGTTGTCAATTTTAATAAGAAATGTAATATAATTTTTAAAATACAAATTTTCCATCATCCCTTAGCATTTAACCAAAAGACCTTTCCTAAAACATTAGGACTGTTTAAAATGAAACTTTAAGTTACCTAAAATAAAATTCTAAATCGGTCTCTTCGGTTGTGGGAAAATATATTATAAACAAGAGTATTATTATTCAATTTTTGCATCAAAAGTGCTGGTTGAGGGAAGTCTTCTATATTTAAATCACAACTAGGAATAAGTAGTTAAGTCAAAATCTTTTGGGATCCTCCAGTTGCAATTTAAACAATGTAGCCGTCCTGATTGTAGTTAGTGCTAATGTCTTAGTCCATTGGGGCAGCTCTAAACAAAAATAACATAGATTGAAGGGCTAATTAACAATATAAATTTATTTCTCACAATTCTGGAGTCTAGGAAATCCAAAATCAAGGTGCTAGAAGATTCAGTGTCTAGTGGTTTGCGGACAGCTCTCCTCTTGCTGTGTCCTCACAAGATGGAAGAGATGAAGAAAGCTCTTTGGGGTCTCTTCCTATAAGGGCACTGGTCCCGTTTATGAGGGATTTACCCTCATAACCTAATCAGCTCCCAAAGGCCCCACCTCCAAATACTGTCACTAATAGACTTAGGAGCCCAGAGAGGAAAGGGGTGAACCTGACTGGGTGAAATTATATGAAGCCTTTTTTACCTTAATGACCATTAGGAATCCCTAAAGCAAATTCAATTCCATGAGAAATGACCTTTCCTGAGGGGGCTTCTCACCAGTGTTATCCCTCTGATAATCAGATCATCTTCCTAACTGGTTTCTAGGAATTGTATTTGAGGTTCTGCATCAGCAGTTTTTTTTTTAATATAGGAAATTTAAATTTTATGTGTTCTGTATCACCTTCAAGTTCTTTGTGACTTGAGATTCACAAGAACTGATTAAACTTGAAATTGACTTGACATATTTAAACATCAGTATTGGTGCCAATAGAGTTTCTATAAAAGTGTGAATAGAATGAATTCCTGCAGAATCAGTAATTCTGTCTTGTCTTTGCTTTGGTATCCATTGGGCTTGTTGCTTTTCCTTAAAAATATCATTTATTTCTGTGATCAGGTAAAAGAAGAAAATATAAAACAATTCACTTATTTTTTATCCTAGAAAAGTTGAGTTAGTATCTGGAAAACCCAATGTATTAATATATTCAGAGATCAGGTTTACTTTTAGAGATACTACTTTTGTGTTTAAGATGGTAAAAAAAGAAGCGACACTATTAGTTTTGCAGCTTGGCTGACCTAGGAAATCATCCCATATCCAAAACTTATTTTACTATGTGATCTTGGGCATTATTGAATCTTAATTTCATCTTCTATAAAGTAGTATGAGCAATTCCCAAATTACAGAGCTGCTATGATGATTAAAGATAGTGTATGTAAACCCAAATTTTGTATAACACCTGACATATATATTCAGAAAAGATTAACTCTTATTATTGCTAGAAACAGTAATTGATTTTTAAGACAAAAATTCCAGTGCACTTAATATAAGTTTTAAGTCATATTGGCATTCATACACATACATTTAGCCAGTTTTTTTCCTGATGCTTTTTAAATAATTTTTATATTGTTTCTTATATATGAAACATGAAGTTACACCAAGGCAATGTTTTAGTAATAAGTTTATTTCTTTATATTTTTAATGGACACTACTATCTTCTATGAAACCACTTCTTCTTAATATATATAGGCTCAACTCCACTTTCTGGCTTCACAAATTATTTTTTATTCACCCAGGATATAAAGTATTTCCATCCTACTTCGTATGTTCACATTTCATTCATTCTAAAAGATTTTTCTCAAAGTCTTATTTCAGGAAGCCTTCCCAGATTCCCTTACTACAAATATTGCTGTCCCTCTAACCCCCACTGTTATTTTATATAGAGGTTTTATGATATCTGTCTTTCTGCCTCATAATAGAATCATATCACCTATATCTCATCTTTCTTATAATAGTAAAAGCTCCTTGAAAGTGAGATCAAATGGATAGAGAATATGTGATGTGATATATATATATATATATATATATATATATACATATACATATACACACACACACAATGGAATATTATCAGCCATCAGAAAATTGAAATCTTACCATTTGCAATGTTGTGGATGGAACTAGAGGGTATTATGCTAAGCGAAATAAGTAGATCAGAGAAAGACAATTATCTTAGGATTTCACTCATATGTGGAATTGAAAAAACAAAACATAATCATAGGGGAAGGGAGTGAAAAATAAAATAAGACAAAATCAGAGAGGGAGAAAACCTTAAGAAACTCTTACCTATAGGAAACAATTGAGGGTTGCTGGAGGGGAGGGAGTTGGGGGGATGGGGTAACTGGGTGATGGGCATTAAGGAGGGCACTTGATATAATGAGAACTGGGTGTTATATACAACTGATGAATCACTAAACTCTACCTCTGAAACTAATAATACACTATATGTTAATTGAATTTAAATTTAAAAAAATTTTAATTAAAAAAAAAAAGAAAGTGGGATCAATGCTTGATTAATCCTTGTGTCCCTGTAGTAGGTGAGCAGAGGGCTTTATCTCTAGTAGGCACACCGTACATATTTGTTGAACTGGTTGTAATTTAGTTTTCAGTTCATGATATAGATATTGAAGTATCATACTAAATGATAACTGATGAGATAAATAACCATATGCTTAGTGTTCTATAAAGAAGCATCCTGTAACAAATTCTTACATTAATTTTTTAATGGAGCATATCCATATCTGAAGCAGTTTATCTTTAAAACTCTCTTCATGTCCCTCTATAAATAATACTGAAGAACTGAAGTTTACAATTAAACCTTAATTACAATCAGTATATTCCATAAATTAAATATAAAAATAAAACCCCAGTCATAAAATCCTTTTTATAAAAAGGTCTGATACCAATGCAAAGACTTTTAAATGTATCTTCATAGTTATAATTGCCAATGAGGACTAATCAGAATTTTCACAGAGATAGCAAAGCATTATCATTCCCAATCTTTTAAACCTTTAGTAAAACATGGTAGTTGAAAAAAGATGTTATATGCATGCCAAATTGACCAGAATCATAACGTTAAGTAATTCCAACATTCAGGCTTTTTGGTAGATTCCTAAATCTCTTTAAATTACAGTTTATTCCTCATTTGAAAGTGAGGATTATTGAACATGAATATATTCTGTGGGTTGTTGAGAAGATCAACTGTGATTATATAAGCAAAAGGACTTTTAATCTCTGACGTGCTTATAAAATATAAGTAATAATTGGTTATAATACTTGTTTGCAGTCTTTTTTTTCAAAAATGGTTTCTCTCAGTGTGGGAAGGATCCAAGCTCAGCTGGACACCTCCTCTGTGTTCCTAAGAAGAACTCTGCACTCAATAAAGGACATGCCTACAAGCTCACAAATCACACTGCATGCAGAAAGCTCAGAGCACAGCCAGTACACACATCCCTATTCCCTCTGTATCTGGCGCGTGCAAACTTTTCTTGGAACGGCTTAGCTATATATGCTGCTATCAACCTTGGGCATGCCCCCAGCTTTTTTGTATCTCAAGGCCCACAGGGTCAGGGTTGGGGTTCTTCTGCTGTAGCATGAAGTGAGGTACCTACAGCAGCGCTGACCACTCGGCTGCAGAGTGAAGCCAGCCATGGGGGACCAACCCATTGCAAGGAGCTGGATCTTGTGTACTCTCTTCTCTTGCTGTAAATAAATACTGTACCACTTGAACCTGGTACGCATGTTGTCTTTCCTCAGGGATCTCAAAGCATGCACTGGTCTTTTCCCTGGGTGACACTTACCTGCCTTTTAACCTTGGCTGCACTCATATTTTATCCTGGGGCATAGCCTGACCACTTAGTGAAACAATATCATTTTAAGTTTTATTTTCATACTGTAGGTATTTTGTACAGAAGGCTGTTACTTCTCCATGTTGTTATAGGTAGACGATATTTATATAGTTTCTTCTAGAGCAAAAATGAAATATATTTTGTGACAAACTCAACCTTTGTAATTTTGCATTCATTCTTATTTATGGCATATATAATGAAAAACAATTTTGCCTTGGAAGGTGGACTTGGCTTTGCAAAAAGAGATTTGGTGTGGCAAATCAAATAAAGTACACAAGTGTGTGGAAGAGATAGAAAGTTTGCTTAGTATTCAGGAATATTTTTATATTTCTGGATTTTGCAGGTGTAATGAGTGACATACTGGGAAAAGAAAGTAATATGGTAATCAAGGGTACTGAAAACTTTGAAGAATATAAAATGACCCACTTTGCTTTCTCCCTTACTTTCCCTGGCTCCCTCCATTGTTTAAAAGTATTGTTTATGTTCACTAACGTGGGTACAAAGACATATACAACAACCACTCTATTTGATTTTCACCTTTGACACAGCTAATAAACTTACATGGTTATGTAATAATAGCTATGACTAGAGGTGAATGGTAGAATCTCCTAATACTATGAAACTCTTTTTGAATTATTTTAAAAGTCCATTGCTATTTGCTTGTCAACGGTATCATTTTTTAAGAAATATATGAGTAGTTTGTTTCTCTCTTTGGCACAGACATGTCTTTAGAGTTTCTCTATGTAAGTAGACTGGGAGTATGTGAGAGAGTTCAGGAAATGTACAAACCTTACCAAGAAGAGGAAAGACTAATGGAATGATAAACACCAGTGGTCACACTCAATAAACTGGCAGAGAGAGTCCAAAAGAATGTCTGAAAGTGATGGATTACCCAACAGTCTCAAAAGGAAAACCACTGTTGGGCAGACATCTCCCATTTTCTGGGAGAGTGAATCCTAGGATAACAACAATCATTATAATGCTTTGATAATGAGGCATAATACTGTAAATAATAAACCCATTGGATTTATTGATAATGGAAATTGAAAAAAGAAGCCCTGTGGGGAAAAGTTAAAAGTGAGGAACCAGAAATAACAGAGGTTGTATCTCTGTAGTATAAGTAGTATAAATATGTTAGATTTTCATTGGTTTATCAATCTTGGTCAAGCTGTGACAATAAATGGGTTTTTTTCAGAGGCTAGGATTTCACTCAAATGGTAATAAAAGTAAAAGGAGTTCCTCCTCCTTTATTTCCTCTCTCAACTGGGGAAGAAAACTGATTGTATATGAGATGACTGGGAAACGGTTCTTAGGATTTAATTTGGGGTTGGTGATTTGAAGTCTTGAGGTCATGTGTTTTAGGTGCAAGATTATTGATAAGGGTTCCAAGTGTAGAGATGACAATTCCTTCAGTAATGTCCACTGAAACTCAAGCCATTCTGCAAGTTGGGTGACCTGTGACTTACTGCTTCACAGCTTTCTCAAATATTGCTTGAAGTTGAAGCTTAATACTGTTTTTTTCCAGTGATCACTTTTTCAGGTAGACAAATGGCTGTTTTATGGTGTTCAGCTATTTTTATACCATTGTTCAAATGTTGCTAGGTAGGATATTTTCTAAGGTCTTAGGGTATCTTATCCGTTCAATTTATATATACAGCTCAGCTAACAGCAAATACAAGCATCATGAAGGATAATATTTTTTTTATTACTGCAGCTTGTATCATTGTAAAATCTTGAGTACATCAAATAAATAATTTACAGTATGAAGTTTATTTTAAATTCTGAAATCATATTGAAATATATCAGTTTAGGAGACTTGCATGATATTTCAATCCCTTGTTTTCTTACTGTACTGTTCCTGGCTGAGTCAATTGGAATGCTGAATACCTGCTAAGAGGTTCTGTCTTTATTGTTTATCTGAAACCTTCTAGAGGTTTGGGGAAGAAACTTAGTGTTGCAGTTTTGAGTGATGGAATGTCAAGCCTCCTTTTATTTCTTGTGATAATAAAGGATGATATAATCATAAATGCGGTACATCACCTAACAGTGAAATCTTACAGAGCTAATTCAATTCATGAAAGCATGAAATGTGGATACAAATACAGTTTTCTAGTATTTTCCTTGTTTTGGAGAGATGCTACCATCTTGGCATACTGTGTCAGAATACAAAAAGTCACGAGGAAGCTCCCACGACCTGTATGTCAGCTGTTTTGCCTGATAGGCACATTCCACAACAATTCCCTTTCCAAGTTGCCAAGTGGCATAGTAACGCTCGGTTTTGTATACATCTTTTCCTGACTTATCATCAAACTATAGTGCTATCCTCTCTCTAAACTAGCTAAAGCCTCTTCAAGTTCTTGCCAAATTTTCTTATTTTCCTTCCTCACATAGTAATACAAGTATAGTAGTTTGTTAAATCTTTTGTGTCTACTTCCTTTGCTAAGACCCTTATAACCTACTATTCCACTTATTAAGAGCCCATTAACAGAGATTATACTTCAGTCTATCATGATATTCCTTGCAAGTTACTCCCTGCTTCACAATCCTTCAATCGTCTTGAATTGCCTGCACCACCTTTACTGTCTGCCTGCCCAGTCTAATTCACACTTATTTTTCCATCTCTGTCTCTCATAATGACATTATACCAACTACTGATTTCTAGCAGATTGGTTCACTAGAACATGCCATGCTGAGTCACCATGCTTTTGCTCACTCAATACCTTTCTCTCTCCCTCTTTCTAAAATGTCTTAATTCCTCACGTCCTCCATGGCTAACCTCAAGTCTTATCTTCTCCATAAAGTCTTGCTAAATCCATCAGTTCTGGCCCAACAAAAGCTGCATTCATGTGGGTTTTAAATAAAAAATATTGGAGAATAGATGAAATTGTTACATAGTGCTTCTTTGCCTCCTCTCTTTTCAAAATATGTCTCAAGATGATGATGAATTTCCAGTTTAACCTTGTAGGTGACTATCTCAAGGACTTTTGAAGGCCATCAGAGCCCTGTAAGTAATTTGCAAATTACAGTTAATCTAAAAGTGGAAACTGGATTGATTAAGATTGCATTACATGGGTGAGGAAGTGAGGGCTGAGTGGACTCAGTGCTCTCTCATGGGACACCGAGTGATCATAACTTATAAGGTTGAATTTGATGAATATTTGCCAATACCTATGTATTATATTTAACAACTTTATAGAGTCAATAAATAGAGAATATTGTCTAGAGATATCAGTCTCTTGCTTTCCAGTAATCTGAGCTTTATAGGATGTTAAGATGTGATGCCGTTATATGTACACCCTGGATTTGTTGTTCATTGTTAGCCTAGAATTTGTCATGAAAAATATTGATTAAAACTAGTCCCTGTCCTTGTTTTTTATATTTCTGAAATTCAGAACACTTTTTCCTTATAATGTCTTTTTGGTGTATTGTGTTTTTTAGACCAAATGATTTTCTCAACCACTGAGTTTGTTTATTTGTTTATTTATTAGATTTTATTTATTTATTTGAAAGAGAGAGAGTGAGTGAGAGAGAGCATATGAGCAGGGGGAGAAGCAGACTCGCCTATTGAGCAAGGAGCCTGACATGGGGCTCGATCCCAGGATCCTTGGATCATAACCTGAGCCGAATATAGTTGCTTAACTGACTGAGCCACTCAGGTGCCCCTCAACCACTGAGTTTAAAGTGGGTGCCATTTTTGAACATTTGTACTAGATCCCAGATACTAATGATGGATATTTTTAATGTAATAAAATGTAGAAAAATAAACACTCACAGCTTTCCTTTTCCTCCAAAAGGATAATTCCTGGTAAATATACTGAGACGTGCATTTGGAGGTGGTGTAGGTGAGAGAGTATTTTGTTTTCAATGTGCAAGAAGGAGATCAAACCCTAGTACTAATAATGATTCATACAGTACAGTGTTTCCAGGTGTGCCACAGGAATGTTTATAGAAACTGAGTATATCAAGTTTTCCAAGGAAAAATGAGAAACTGAGCAAAACTAGTGGAGTGTGAAGCCCAAGATTGGTTAAATCTCCTCCAGCCAGAGCATTACTACCCTGAACTCCTCTCCCCTGCTCACTGTAGGAATTGCTCTCAATTTAGTGGTAAGGTTGATACCTCATTTATAATACATTATGAACAGTGGTGTCTGAAATGGAGATATTGTGCACATTTCTCAGTACCTATTGTTCCTTTGTTTTTATACTGACTATACCAACTGGTGAAAATGAAATAGACCCTCAGTGCACACATATGTCTTTGGCCAAAATTTGGGAGAATGAAAGATGGATGAGGATTTAGATTAGAGCGATGTATTTGACTTTGTTTTTGTATTTGATTTTCAAAAGTATCATTGTCTTGAGACTATAGTATAGATGTATTATTTTTCATAGTAGATAAAAATATATTAATGTGTTAAATTACATCTCTTCCTTCTGTCATTCTAATTTTAAATTCCTGTGTCTGCAACATTGTGAATAGGTAGTGGTATAATAAACTACTACATACTATTGGAAGTCTTATATTTAAAGGAAGCTGGGTTTGAATCTTTTTGTAAAATGAAATTTTTGATAATCTAAAAAATATAATTTATTTAATACGGTCTAGAATTTCAGACTTTTCTAATAGATTTGCTTAAGCCTTGGTTCTAAAGTAATTGCTAAAGGTTGGATTTGATAGAATTTACATAGACATGTATATTCATTAAATACATATATTTAGACAGTAACTTACTGCTAGTTTCCAAATAATAACTTACTTATATGAGCAAGCATTATTAGGGTGGCATTTCAGTTCACTTACAATCACACAGCAAATAACTCTAAAATGGATTCATAATTTAAATGTAAGTTAGGAAATCATAAAAATAACAACAGCAACAAAACAGATACATCACTAACCTTACGTTTAACATGACTGTTGTAAATAATTTTACCAGTTTAAGTTATGTGCATATATACGTATGTATGATCGTAAATATACACCTGTGAATATACATCTATACAGAATTACTCTTCTAGTGCTTTCTAGAACTTTGCAGACAGGTTATATGAAAACTGTATAATAAATACACAACCATATTTATATTTAATACTATTTTAATATTTATCTTGAGATTTAAACATTCTACACCTATAACTTGCATTTCTTTTATGATAAAAAGATGAAGTAGAATAGGTACAAAATGTTTAAATAGTTAATGTTGCAAATCCAGGAGAAAAATATGTGATTTTAAAAAAAATCTCAAACATTTAATTAACTTTTAAACATACTTTTCTTTTGGAAATTCACATCAATATTATTACTATTTATTATTATTTAAAGTGCCAAGAATAATAGTGCTGGTATTTATCTTAGCTTCACTCTGAAATAGAACATTTGGTGTATTGAATTACATTTGGATACAGTTTGTCACTCCGGTAGTTTGTTAAAGAAGAATTTTCTTCTTTTTTTAATCTCTGCCACTA
Organism: Neomonachus schauinslandi; assembly: GCF_002201575.2. Lineage (NCBI taxonomy): Eukaryota > Metazoa > Chordata > Mammalia > Carnivora > Phocidae > Neomonachus > Neomonachus schauinslandi. Next base: position 129,378,610 of record NC_058405.1, read on the forward strand.
CAACTTTGTGTCAGAAAGCCAATCAATTCTGTCAGGGACCAGGATGGTGCTTAAGAAATTGAAAACATTTCTGCTGACAGGTTCGCTATTCATTTCTGACACCTGGCTGGTACAGTATTGAGCACTTTAATTTATTGAAGTTGCTATTTGGAAAATAAAAGCCATACATTCTCCTACATGGAACCTATTTCAACATTTCCTTATATCTGTTTGGACACAGTTCGCAGCTTTTTAATAAAACATTGTACATTCATCTTTTTAAACTACAATATAAATGATAGGTAAAATTATTAACTAATTTGAATCCAGGATAGATTTTTAACATCTGCAGACCTCATGGGATATTAAACTAAGAGCATTTTAAATATATGATAAAATAAATTTTTATTTGGTGCAGTTTGGTTAAATCTTCAAAATGTGGGTATTTTGAATAGGATTTAAAATGTAGATACCTATTTTTTTTAAACCCATTTATTTGATATCAAAGTTACTGTGGTTTTTTTGTTTTTTTTGTTTGTTTTTTTGCAAAGGATGGAGCAAAGTCTATAGATATGCTGATCACTTGGATGAATGCTGGGAACAAGGGCTAAGATGGTTGGAAATTAAGCCTGAACCGTTACTTTAGAAAGAGCCAAGGTCAGGGCAGGGGAACCAAGATAAGTTCATAAACCTAGAGTCCTGGAGAAAGAATCCTGCATGAGGACTAAGTACAATTAAAAAAAGGTGTGAAGGAAGAAGAGTTCTGGATGATTTTAATAACTGGTGTTGAAGTTTAAGACTTATAGGCTGTTCATTAGAGACACATGGGTGGATTAAGCTGACACAATGGCAAAACCTCAGGCACATTCTACTTAGTGGATTTTGTTTTGTTTTTGGAAACATTATATGCAGATTTTTTCATTACAGTTTTCTAATTATAAATAAAGCTAAGAAAATCTAACCAATTGTGTAGAGCGGGTTGATGAACTTCTTTTCAGTAATAACTTGAGAATTTTACAAATGGCTCAATTTGAAATTGTCAACCCTTATACTCACTAAATCATACATTAATAATCCTTTATTTTGATGTAGTATCTGAATCATTAACACTATATACTGTTATGTGACAGGATTTTAATAAATTTTACTCATATGGGTTGCTAATTTCTTATTAAGGTAATGATTGTTTTAGCAACAAGCATATAATTGTAATTTGCACTTTACATGCAAAGATCTATTAAGAACATCATCCTTGGAAATGAAATAAAGTAGCTCAAAATGTTCTGTTGTTAATGCTATTAGTGTCCTCTTCAAATGCATCCTAGGTTTGCATAACAGATTTTAGAATGTGTGAAGGCAAAAACCCAATCCCTTAAATTTGTATTTAACACCCTCCCCAAATACAAAACACGAGTGTCATACTGCAGTACCTTCTGCAGTGCCCACCGTAAAACTTCTCCGCCATTACTCACAACTTCGGTGATTCTGAAATTTTAGGGTGTAGACTTTCAGGTACAGTTTTAAAATGTCCATTCCTGACACCGTATACATATATATTGTTTCCATACATCCTGGCTGATGCTGATACAGAAGATCCACAGACTACTTTTTGAGAACATCACAGTAATGGCTACAGACAACAACTAGGCTGTTGGTTGTGAACAGTGTCTCCTGGTAACTGACAAGGGGGAAAATTTAGTCTGAGTTTGAACGTTTAGCACCTCTTTCTTTTGCCCATTCAGGAATACCACTTGCACGCACTCCCCAAAGAGCTTGGCTAAATCCATGTTGAGAAATATATTTATTGGTTTATGTAACTTTTGTCTTTTATAAACTTTGCCTTGTTAAACATTACATTCTCCTAATTTCAGTGATAAAAAAAAGAAGCAACCCTTACCACAACTGGAAAGCATAAGAAGTAGTAGTAGTAGTATTAAAATTTTATTAGGAAAAAATAGAGACTTCTATCTTGAAATGAGTTATGATACTAATAATCAAGTACTGCCATAAAGAAGCACTCAAAATTGTCTTTCAAATTGCCATGAAGGTTTATACCTTCTCCTTGTATATCTGCTTTTCTTATAATTATAGGTAACAGAAAATGAAAGTTAAGAACATTCCAATATTCATATCTAATATATAAGCATTTATCCCTTTTATTTAAGCCAAAATCAACTGGAATATTAGAGGGTTGCATAAGAGGAAATGTATTATGAAGTGCAAAATGTTGGTTTTTCCATACTTTGATGTACAGAATTTATACTTAGGAACAGAATTAGGAACTGTTATATTCTGCCAGATACAAATAGGTATGTAGTAAGCCACTATTTTGTTATTAACAGGAGTATTTTATGCATTCCTTTCAATTAATGATATGAGTAGAGAACATTGTTGCTAATCAAAGGACCTTGAGTTCACTTGCTGTCATTCTAGATGTAGGAGTAAGTCTTTCGAGAAAATCTTTTTTAGTAGGAAGGATTTACATCAGCAGTTCCCAAATCGTGGCCCCCAGGACAAGTGGCATCAGCATCACCTTGGAACTTCTTAGAAATGCAGATTCCTGGGCCTCACTTCCGACCTCCTGAATCACAAACTACGGGTAGGGCTTGGAGATCCTGATGCATACTAAAGTTTGAAAACCACTGAACTGCGTAAATGGAGATGTCACTGACGATGGGGAGTGTATGACCAGTTGTATCATAAGAGCAGGAAAATTCTCAATGAATCATCTTTCCTGAATGATACGGAGAAAAATCTTCATTAAGGAAAAAAATTAAGTGATCCAGCAAAAACTGACAATGCACAGTAGTGTGGAAACCCCAAGAGGCAAATGGAACAGAGATAAAAGTCAGGTGTTAAGCAGGGTCTGCACACACAAGGCAGATTGTGATCCATGAACAAAAATCCAAAAGGACGAAGCGAAAGACAAAAAAAACTCTCTGCTTTTCCTTTGTCAGAGCCTCTTACTGCTTAGCATTCTTGGTGACTATTCATCTGTTTCCTTCTTGTCAACAAACTGACAACCAGCACCAATCAACACTTACCCTGGTTCCTTGTTTTTCTCCCTCCTTTGTTTTTCATTCTAAAACCTTCTCTGTCCCACATTGGGAGTTTTAGATTCTAAGAAAATTACCTGTCACTGTTTCAGGGATTTAAAAAAAAATACATATTCCACTGTTTTGAAGCTAAATATTGTAAATCCTCCAAAAAACTGTTTTTCCACTTTTGACCTTAAAAAGTCTTTAGACACTGAATGATTGCAAAAGATGTAGTGATATATAGGAATATGAATAAAATGTAATTAGTGCCATGAAATATATTTGTATCTTTGCCTCTTTTTCTGTGCTTTTCTCCCTTTCTTCACATCTGCCTTTCTGCACACGATTACCTCTGGCAACTCTAGGATATCCTCCTTCATTTTCACTTCAGTATCCTGTGTCCTTTGTTCCCCCATCTTCCAGCTTTCCTGTTTTAAAATGAGCATCTCCCCCCAAATTTCGAGTATAAGAGTCTTTTCGATTCCTTGACTCATTTGCTCATTCACGTATTACTCATTTTCTCTTTCTCCAGGTCCATGCATTTGCATCCCTGCTCTTTCTTTCCCCTCCCGTTGACTCCCTGCTGTGGCCCAGCCGCCTCAATCTGCTGGGCCTTACTTATCTGCCTCTTGATCTCACCCTTCAGAGCATCCTCTATATCTTAATTTTTTTTCTTTTTACTCACTTTCTTCTCCTTTTCACTCTTTTTCAATAAAATAGTTAATGCTCTGAGAAAAATGCATACTGTATGAAGAGTTCTAAATGCATACTCATCCCAACAAGATGAATAGGGCACGGTTCCTGCTCACAAAGAAGGCGACATTCACAAAGACTTTTGACGCACTTCTCTGAAATGTATCCTGCCCATTGTTGGCTGAGCCCTCAGATTTTACTCATTCTTAACTCAACATTTTCACACTTGTCTCATTTTCTTTCCTTCCCTGAAGCCCTGTCTCAGTGTTCTCGACCGTTGGAAGATGGCATTTCCTCCAGATTCACAAAAAAATTCGACACTATTAGTCATACAGTTTCTTAGGTTTTCAGTTCCCTCCCCTTCACTCTCCTCAAGCCCCACACTTTACTTGCAAGCCCTTAAGTCCATCTAAAGTTGGATGTATTCCTACTCCATTTTCTATTATTTTGCAAGGATTGATCTACCTTCTTTCCTGGGTTATATTATTACCTGGCTCATAAGAACTTAATAAATGTTTGTGGAACTAAATTAAAGTACATTTTCCCCACCCATTCTCTCCATAAAATTTCCTCCCATCCTCTATTTCCCATGCACTTATTACTGTCAAGTTATTTTTTACTTGACTCTTATTTTTTTTTAGTTTTTGTGGGCAGGATTTCCATCTCTGACTCCCAGCATCTTTGTATCCAGGACATAGCAGAAGTTCTCACCATGGTTTTGAAAAAAAAAAAAAAAGAATAAACATTGAATGAGTCCATCATTTTTGCCTGCTGTGAAAACTGAAGGCAGATCTTGTGGCTGCCTGTGTGGCACTTCTGCCATTCTGCTCTTTTCCACCAAGGTGACTAGGAGTGAGGCTGAGGTGTAGTTTGCATGGGCCTAAAGACCACCATTCGTGGCTGGGTGCTCTCCTACCATTTTTATACACATGTACACTTGGACAGCTGTTGTGCTTGATATTTAGCATAAGTGTTGACGTAGCTCATATCTTCATTTCCTTTACTTTGTCACATCCAGCTTATATACCATGTATATGGCTAGATGAGGCAGAATAAAAAAAAAACGCATGAGATCCTTTTAAAATCCACTGTTATTTCTGGGAGCACTGGGTGTTATTTTGAGGGGCAATCTAGATGACCTTAAAGTACTTTTTAAAACTGCCTCATTCGTAGGTGGAAAATTTTCCTTGGACTCTAAATGCTTGAGATGTAATAACAACAAGAAAAATAAAATGGGGGCTATACGAATTAGCTTTTCTGATGAATATTGCACTGTGTCTGGTTTTTGATATTAGCTCTATAACAGACTCCAGAACAGCTTTGGATTTTCTTGATGACAGGTAGTTTCTGGGGCTTCAGAGAGTGAATTACAGTTGAGGAGTTAGAAGCAGAGAATGGCATCAGGATCTCAGCACACCTCCTTTCATAGATGAGGAACTGAAGTCTAATAACAGTCTTGGAGTGGGAAAAGATCAGAAAGAATTATGTTCTTCCTGCCCTTTCAGTTTGAAGCATTTGGTAAAGCTGCCAGGAAATCTGGCTTCAAAAACTAGGCATAAGACTTCACGTTATGTTTCATTTATTCTCACTAAAATATGAAGAGCTTATTCCACTGTGAAAGGATCAGAGACACAGGGTCTTCCATATATGTTCTTATTGTTGTTGCTGCTGCTGTTATCATAATGATATTTTTCTTAATCACCCTAGTTTGCAAGATGCCGAAGATATAAGAAGATCATATCTCTTTCCTTAGGTAGCTCATATTCACAGTATGAGATACACACACACACACACACACACACACACACACAAAATGCCTTTTGCCAAATTCTCAGAGGGAAAAAAAATCTGCCTTGTTTTTCTAATTTTTGAATCTCTTATTTCTTCAGAGAAGAGATATAAAAAAACAGATTGCCCTAAAAATCTTTAAATCATAAAAATGAGGCATACCTACTAATATGGCATACAAAAGAAATCAGGGTGATAATAGTGACAATAATTATTGACTACCATTTATTGAATGCCTTTGTAGTGCCTCTAAGAATAAGTACTTACCAAAACAGCAAGGAAGAAACAGTTATCCTTAATTTATGTAGAATGAAACTGAATCTCCGAATGATTAAGTGACTGGCCAAAAACAACACATATGTAAGATTTGCGTGTTCCTTTTGCAAAGCATCAGAAGAAAGAGCAGAATTGCTTGCGGAGAACAATATTGGGAAATGTCTCATCAAAGACACATTAGAAAGTTCAAGAAAGATTTTTGAGATACTAATAATTTTTAAACACTTCATAATTGCTTCCCTAAAAATGAAAGTTGCCTCACTCTGAGTACAAGTGTAGCAACACCTTGTTTAGGAGGTGTACAAACTGCTGGGAAGTGTGGCTCACCAACTGGAAATCATGTACAAAATCAAGTATACCGATGCAAAAAAAAAAAAAATGTTACCTCTTTGGTTCCCAAACTTCACGTTTATATAGATTATAATACATAAGAAATTAGAATTGGGACTTAAAAGTAATATGCTAATAGTGAATAGATTCAGATGTATAGAATAGTTTTGAAAGCACTGTGGTGTGTTTATGTCATTCACTTTGTATACAACCGTGTGGGATGGTCAGAATATATACATGTGGAAAGTGAGAATAAGAATAGCCAAGCGACAAGACCATCAGAGGTAGACCTAGAATAAAAATCCAAATCTTCTGCTAGCTGCTTGTTGTGCTCTTCAAAGAATATGATAACCATGAGCCATTAAGAAAAGATTGACTACAGTGTGTCAGTTATCTGTTACCCTGAAACATAGTGGCTTAGAACAATAGCAGTTACTTCTTTGCTTGTGTGTCTGTATTTGGGCATGACTCTAGGGGTAACTCATCTCTGTTCTTTGGGATATCAGCTGGCTCAGCTCAACTGGGGAAGAGCCCCTTATAAGGTGGTTCACTCATATGTCTGGCAAGTTGTTTTTGGCAACTGGCTGGAAGCTCAGTTGGAGCGGTCCGCCAGGGTCTTCAGACCTCCTCACTGTGGGCTCTCCTTGAGGCTCGGGGTAAGTGGACTTCTTATAAGGTGTCTGGCTTCCTCTAGAGCACAATAGCAGGAGCTGCCAGACCTTCTTAAGTCTTAGGCCTAGAACTGACAGTTTCATGTTTGCGACATTCTGGTGGTTAAAACCGGTCAGAGGACTAGTCCAGCCTCAAAGGAAGAGACTACATGGTGCATAAATAATGGGAGGTGTGGTCTGTTGGGAGCCACTGTTATGACTGACTATTACATTACAGAAAGTTTAGAATATTCTGCTTAAGAAAAAGACATCGTATACCTTTTTTGAAAGATTTCCAATTCAGGTATTTACAAAAGTAAATTTTAGTTAATGGGATATTATCCTTTACTTCCTGCCGTGAGCCAGATAAAAGAATCTGCTATTATTCTTTTTTTTAAAAGATTTTATTTATTTATTTAACCAACAGAGAGAAACAGTTCTTTCTAGAGAAAGAACCCAAGCAGTGGGAGTGGGAGAGGGAGAAGCAGGCTTCCCGCCAAGCAGGGAGCCCGATGTAGGGCTCGATCCCAGGACCCTGGGACCATGACCTGAGCTGAAGGCAGCCGCTTAACCAACTGAGCCACCCAGGTGCCCCTCTGCTATTATTTGAAAAGGATCCCAAAGTAATATATCTCAACTCTTTATTTTTCCTTTTAGCAGTTGGGTAATCTGCCTTCAATTCGATCTTTTCAGTGAGGATGTGATGGATTACGCATTGCTTAGTTTTGGATCTTCTTTGGGAGAGTGTCCAACATTTACTGGATATAGAGCCAGAAGATAGCCTCTCATTCATATTACTGTGCTACCTTGGAGAAATCACTTACAGTTTATAGAGGACACATTTTTGAAGAATAAGATATCTTAGAGATGAGATGTAGGTTTTTTGGTTATTGTAATTGGCTCTATTCAGCAAGAGGAACCTGCAATTTTATTAAGAATTGAAAAATCAACTGTTGTCATCAACTTTACATCTGGAGAAGTCAATGAAGTTCTTTCCAGTTAAACATACAAACTGGCCATGAAGGAGTCTGATCAAGAATTTGAACATTTATTTGCCAACTGAATAAAAGTCCACCCTACTCTCCCCTGAGTAATATCATGGGATATTTATCAAATGCTATGTCTCCCTTGTTAACATCCCCTTACAGTGGTCTAGTCATTCTTTAAATCATAAATAAGAATCTCTGGAGCGTTCCAAGGCATAACAAATCAAATATAACAGGACTGCAAAAGCAAGAATTTTGCCATTTATTCTTCTTCCAGTCTTGTGATCAGGAAAAGAAATTTTCTGTCAGTTAACACTAAACTGAGCACTCTGCTATGAATGCTCCTTCCTTTAGCAGCCAGACTAAAAAGCAAGAGGACCAAATAGCTATACGGAACACTTTTTTTCTAAGAATGAGAAAGTAAGACACCTTCATCTCAAGTAATCTATACCAGAAAATGTGAAGATTCTGGAAGCAGTTAAACAGGAGCCAAGAAAAAACTATTTCAGGGACAAATTGTTTTCTGGTGTGTGTGACCAGAGTGTTCAAGTTCACACTAGTTTCATCCTTGGGTGTCTTGAAGTTTTGTCCCGATGTTTTTTTCTTACTGCCTTATTTAACAATGTTAAGACACATGCAGTTTAAGCCCAGAAGCTATTAAAATGAAAAATAAAATTCTGTTGAGTCATTATTTGTGCTGAAACATAAATAAATCCTGAGGGTTGTATTTAAATTTTTGAAGCCTTGAATCCCACTGTTCCCACACCATGATTTCCATGTGCCTTACCCCTTTTCCCTTTACCTGGTTCCTGAGATGGCAGGATTAGCTAAGACTGCTATGATCACTTCATGCTTATGTAGCAATTATGCAAGTAAAATAAAATTCCCAGCCAGTATTTGCTGCGCTTGGTTCAGACAATCCTCATTTTCCCACTTCTGCAAAGGTCTGGCACTTCCGTGGCTCACTCTTAAGCAGCTTGCCAAAAGGAACCACGTTTACCTGAAGCATCTGATCAGGAAGTGTTAATTAAGACTTTATATGATTCACAATTAAGTCTCCAAATTTAACCTCATGTATCCCATCAGCCCCAATGAGAAATGTTGCAGTATTTTAGTATGCCCATCAGTATTCCTTAAAAAAAAAAAAAAAAAGATTTATTTATTTGAGAGAGAGAGTGTGTGTAGGTGCATGCGTAGGGAGAGGGGCAGAGGGAGAGAATCTTTAAGCAGACTCCCTGCTGAGCGTGGAACCCCACGCAGGGCTCTGTCCCACAGCCCATGAGATCATGACCTGAGCAGAAATCACCAGTCGAAGGCTTAACCGACTGAGCCACCTAGACACCCCTACCCCATCAGTATTCTTAACATAGTAGATGGGATGTAAAGCAGCCAGTTTAAAATGAGGAATTTAATCAGTAAGGCAGTTTACTTATAAGGAATTATCTTGACTTTTTATCACAGTATTTACTTTTTTAACCCAAAGTAATAAGATATTTTTGTATTGGATAGATACAACTCATATCTTCTGTGTGCGTCTGTGTGTCTGTGTACGTGTGTGTACTCAAGTATCTTTGAACAGGAGAGGGAGCAGACTGTTTTTGTATGTGCTTAGCTTTGCACACAGTGGGACTTCTGTATGCTGATATTTTGGATGGTGCTGGGGTGCTGATGTTTTGGAGGCCTTGCCTTTTACTTTCTCCATATTCAGAATAGTGGGAAAGAGTGAGGAGTAGAATATTTTATGACTGAACCACAGTGTGGGGAAATCAAATCAAAAGTTCCTAAGAGTGATAGTGTTTGCAATATTTGTATTTACTAGTTGTGTGAAAGATAAAGAGGCCTTTTAGGAAAAGGTGGTAGCATCGACGTTTTCTTTTGAATGATAACAGACGAGATTAAAGTTTGAAGTATTGCATTGAGTAAACTAGGGATTGGAAAATATTTTATATCTGCTCACTACCAAATCAACTGAGCTGTGAAACAGTTGAGTAAAAATATATACTTTACAAAGGGAGTGATAGTAATACTCAATTTTGTTCTAGCCGCCCAAGCATAGATTAGAGTACATTAAGTGGAGGAAATGAGGCTAGGGTGATTTTGTAGGTCTGGAACAAGATTGCTTTTAGCTTCAGTACTGTATTGTGCTATAGCTAACAAGGAAAGGAATATGTGACATTACCTATATAGTGGTTATAATTAAAAACCAAGTTTTAGAGAGTTTCTTAGCAGGGTCACGCTGGAGAAAAGTAAAATTTAGCATAGTACAGATAGAAATATCTTTCATAGCAGTTTTTAAAATTTATTTCTTCATTTTTGGAAGATGCCAAAGATTTATTTTAATTGTACAAGTTCAATTAATGAAATAGACCAGAAGACTTAGTTCCATTAGTAAGACTTGGTAATCCTCTGTGGGTTTTATGTTGTAGTTTTTTGTTTTTTGTTTTGTTTTGTTTTGTTTTAAATAATGGATGCAGCGATGTTTGAAATTAACTGTAATTAAATGCAAAGCAGGTTAGTGGTAGTTCTTTTTTTTTTTAAACGAAGTTTCGATTGCTATACAAATGTTAGTGCATTCCCATTGCTTTCATTATGAGATTTTAATATACTTTACCATGATTATGAGAACACCTCATTACTGTATATACATGGGAGTTTAGTTTAGATTCCAGTCTCTTAAAAGGCCAAGATTGTATGCATTTAATTGCTGAGCCTGTGCACATGATTGTTCATTTTGTTAAGCATATTTCTTGCAGAGGCATATATTATATCCAGTGGCAAAGTCTACAGGGACTGAATGACAGAACCACGAGTTCCTGTAATGCTTTCATTCATCAAACATTACCTAAACATATACTCCGTGCCAGCCCAGTGCGAGCCAGGCCCTCTGGGAAGAAAATGAAGATAGAGCTGGCCCTCCAGTAGAACATATATGCACCCAGGCTCTGTTTTGGTGCTTCTAAGATGGGAAGATTAATCAACTGGAGGAATTAAAGGATGGCTACTTCTGGTTGAGGGGCATCGAGGTAGAGTTAGGGAGTGGAAAACATAAGTAGGTAGATATAATCGGTAATATTCTAATTATTTGGGTTGGGCTCTATCTCTGTGGTGTTTATTATTTTTTTTTAAATAAAAGAAAATACCTAATCAATTTCATGAAGCAATAATGAAATTGTATCATCAGCTGTAAATTACAAAACTTTAATTCTATGTACCAAATATCCTTATCAGTGATCTGCAGTAATGTAATAGAGAGAGAAAAAAAAAAAGAAGGCATAGTGATCAATGGAAAGGGCTTTGCAATATTTCTACTGTGAATCAAGAATGTCTGAGCTAATTCACTGGTCTTGTTCTTCTCATTTACATTACTGGAATATTTGCTCCATGAGGGTTTTTTTTTTTTTTTTGTATATTTTTGTTCACTGCTATATCTTTGGTGCCTTGTACATAGTATTTGTTCAGGGAAATATTTATTGAATGGTGACATAATAAATCATAAAATTCTTTAGTCTTTTTAAGTCACACATCTTTAATTTTTTTCAAAATTTAAAAAACGTGTTTCTGTGCTGAAGAGTATATATTTCTAAAAGGTAACATTTAGATCTTGAAAATGTTGTTTGGCTTTTAATAGCAATGTGATTAGATACATAATACTGACTTTCTACTCCCATATATAATGATAAAGTTCAAAATTGCCTAAAATGTTCCTGTGAAATGCTTTAGAAACTCTCAAAAATAGATTTAATTAAGATTACTGGCAGGCTAAATTTATCCGACCTTTAGGTAAAACATTTAACACCTTATCTGAAGAAGGTAATAGCATAATTTGGAATGAATAGGATATTTAGCTGAGTGAAATCTTAGAGATTATTTAATCTAATCCCTTCATTTCATAAATTAGGAAACTGAAAAGGAGGATAGAAATTATGAATTGCTAAATTACATATATTTTTAAGAAGAGAAATAATTGCTTTTCACACATCACTTTGGCTTAATTCTGAATCTCTAATAGAAGAAATAAATAACATTTTTATAATATTCTAAAATTTCTAATCAGAGGGGGAAATTTTGGAGAATTAGAAACTAAAACATTTGCTAACATAATGTGGATATGATGATTTAACTTTTAGGTGTAAATATATTTGCAACAATTTTTTCAAAATTGGTAGTCTATAAAAACTGGTTAAAAGATATGATTAAATAAAGTGTTGAAAAAACATTGAATAAAACTATATCTATTGAAAATTAATTTTATAATGAAAAATATTCCTACAAAGTCTGGATAGGTTCATTGGTTAATTCTCTTTCACTGTTTTATGAGGACAGCATATGTCTCAAAACAAACCATAACCAAGTCATTAAAAGGAAGGAAAATTATAAGCCAATATCCCTCATGAATGTAGATGGAAAAACCCTTAACAATATCTTAGCAAATTGAATCCAGCATTATATAAAAAAGTAAAACATTATGACTGAGTGGGATTTATCCTAGAATGAAAAGCTAATTTAGCATTCAAAAATAACTTGCTATAGTTAACTGTATTTATAGAATAAAAGAGGAGAAAAATATATGATCATTTCAATAAATACATAAACATTCCACTAAATTCAATACCCATTTATGGATTAGAAACAAAAATTGTCAGAAAACAGAATACATGGAAGTGTCCTTAATCTTATAAAGGGAATCTATGAAAAACCTATAACTAACATCATATAAAATGGTGAAATAATAAATGATTTTCCTATGACTGGGGACAAAGCAAAGAAACTCACTTTTACCACTTCTACATTTTATGGAAGCTCAAGCTAGTAAAATAAGGGAAGAAATGATAATAAAAGGCTTACAGATTGGAAATGAACAAGTAACAAAACCATGAATGTTTACTTAGAATATCTTAGAGTCTAAAGAATAACTTTTAAAATTAATTAATTTAGGGATATTATGTTAATAAGTAAATGCACAAAAATCAGTATTTCTATATATCAAGTGATAAGAAAATGAAAATTTTAGAAGTCACAAGTATATAAATGCAAAAACATACTTAGAAAAAATTTAACAAAAGATGTGAAAGCGCTATAAACTAAGAATTATGAAATATCACTGAAAGGAATTAAGGAAGACCTAAATAAGTAGAAAGATGTATTGTGTCCATGGATTAGAAATCTAATCTGAGTGTTGTCAGAACTCTCCAAGTTAGTTTACAGATTAAACACAATCCCAGTCATAATCTTAACAGCTTTCTTTGTAGAAATTTATAAGATGAGACTAAAATTTGGAAATATAGATGACCTGACCTAGATTAGCCAAAATGATTTTGCAGAAGAAAAATGTTATAGAATTCATACTACCTGATTGCAAGATTTCCTTAAAGGTACAATAATTAAGACAGAGTGGTATTAACATAACGATAGACAAATACATCAATGGAATATAATGTAGAACCCAGTAATAGACCTACACAAATATGACCACCTGATATTTGAACAAGGTTCCAAGGCAATTCCATTGAAAAAAAGAGCATCCACTTCAAAAAATAGTTCTGAAACAACTGGATAAGTGGATGGGAAAAAATGAGGCCCAATTCTGCTACACAGCATATGCAAAAACTAATTCAAGATGGATGATAAACCTAAATTTAAAAGCTGACTAATTTGAAGCTTCTAGAAGAAAATATAGAAGAATGTATTTAAAACCTTTGGGATATATAATACACAAAGCACAAAACATACAAGAACATAGTTAATAAATTAGACCACATCTGCTCTTTGAAAGACACCATTAAGAAAAAAATGCAAAAGTAAGCCACAGGCTGGTAGAAAAATATTTTCAATACATATATCAGACAAAGAACTCAATACGTACATCAAAGGAATGGCTGGTAGCCCAGATTTATAAATAATTCCTATAAATCACCAAGAAAAACAAACAGGCAAAAAAAGGGGGCAAAAGACTTGAACAGATATTTCATAAAAGAAGGAGATTAATATAATCATGGTTTGAGGAAGCAAAATATAAATTTAGTATTCAAGTGTTGACTTCTAAATGCTTTTGTTTTGATGTAATTTTTTTTTCAAATTATATTCTTATTAGAAATATCTAAACCAATGATTTTCAATGCTGACTGCATGTTAGAATTGCTTAGGAACCTTTAAAAACACCAGTGCTCAGGTTCCATACCGGACCAGAATCACTGAGGTGAGGGTCCTGAGGATTATCAGTATTATTTGAAAGCTTTGGGTGATTGTAATGTGCAGTCAGATTGAGAACCAATGCGTTGATACTCACATGATGTGTTACACTTCTGACTTCAGGTCTGAGAGGAGCTTACATAAACTGTGCTGAATTTGTACCATGAAAATCTAATTTACTACTGTCAACTTTATGAACATATATTAGGTGTTATACAACAGAAACCTACGGGGAGTGGGTAATACCAACTGTTAGCTAGAGAGGGACTATTGTTTTAAGGATCATGGAAAAGCCTTTGTGGTGTTGAAGCTGTGAAATTGGCAACCAACATCTCATTTAATGGTTTATTTACCGAACATTTTGATCAATTTATCTTTCTTACTCTGTTGATGTAGACAGCAGGATCCTTTTAAATTTGGATCAAATATGTTAGGCATAGCCTATTACCTCAGTAACCAGTCTGCCAATTGTGTTTTATTGGAGGTTGATGGTGTGAGCCAAAGGTGGCTTGTTGTAACAACAGTGTCAGGAATAAGTTATTGGGCTTAAATTGAAGCTATTTGTTTTAGTTGCAGGATGTCATTTCCTCCTATCTCCATTTACAGACTTATCAAGTCACTTTTAAGTTACACTGTCACACTTGTGTAATGTCAGTGATTCCACCATTAAATATTTTTCTCTCACATGGCAAAACTTCATTGCTGTTATTTAGAATTGGTCTGATCATAATTTTAGCATTAAAGCTCTTCTCATTTCCATTCCATCCTCTGCATGAGTCTTTTCTCCCTTCTTTCTCTTGTCTAAAAAATTTTAATGAAAATGCTTTCTTAACCTCTTCACTACCTCTCCATTACTTTTTTCTCTTATTAAGGATGTTGCTTATGGTTAAAAATTATATTTGAGCTGTATTCCTTCCTCTTTCCCTCTGTCTTTCCCTTTTTTCCTTTCTTCTTCCCTCCCATCCCCTCAAATATTTATCATAAGAATTCCTTGATGAGGATCATTCAAGAGTTAATTGGAGTTTTTATCTTAGAATGGAACTCAGCAGTTTTTTTTTGTTTTTTTTGTTTTTTTTTTTAAAGATTTTATTTATTTATTCATGAGAGACCGAGAGAGAGAGAGAGAGAGAGAGAGAGGCAGAGGGAGAAGCAGGCTCCCAAGGAGCAGGGAGCCCGATGCGGGACTCGATCCCAGGACCCTGGGATCATGACCTGAGCCGAAGGCAGACGCTTAACCATCTGAGCCGCCCAGGCGCCCGGAACTCAGCAGTTTTAAAAAAGCAATCACTGTTATAATAGGCAAAAGAATCTGCAGTAAACGACATACCTAGAAATCAAACTTGATGAATATGGTGTATGGGAACCTAGCCAACCTTCTTTGCAGGTGAAAGGAAGGAAGAGTGGGGGTGGCAGGTAGAGAAGAAGGAGTGAGGCATGCCTGAGTTTGCATGCATGCCAAATATGACTTTTAATAAATCATCAGGGAGGGTGCATCTACCTCAATCTTAGATGCTATACTCTATACCTTATTTACAAACACCTAAGTTCCTAGGTTTCTGATAATATTACACTAAAAGAGTTGGATTCAATTCCCTTCCAGCTCTAGCAATTTGTAATGCTACATTCAGGGCCTTATTTAGACCAGAATTCGTTTGGTAACCCCCTTTTTTTAAAATTTAATTTTATTATGTTATGTTAATCACCATACATTACATCTTTAGTTTTTGATGTAGTGTTCCATGATTCATTGTTTGCGTATAACACCCAGTGCTCCATTCAATACATGCCCTCTTTAATACCCATCGCCTGGCTAGCCCATCCCCCCACCCCCTCCCCTCTAGAACCCTCAGTTTGTTTCTCAGAGTCCATAGTCTCTCATGGTTCATCTCCCCCTCCGATTCCCCCCATTCATTTTTCCCTTCCTACTATCTTCTTTTTTTTTTTTTTTTTTTAACATACAATGTATTATTTGTTTCAGAGGTACAGGTCTGTCATTCATCAGTCTTACACAATTCGCATGCACTCACTATAGCACATACCCTCCCCAATTTCTATCACCCAGCCACCCCATACCTCCCGCCCCCCACCACTCCAGCAACCCTCAGTTAGTTTCCTGAGATTAAGAATTCCTTATATCCGTGAGATCATATGATACAGTTTGCCACCAGAGGACAGGAGAAACTATGGTTTAATTCTGAGTAATTTCTAATCATAGGAGGAACATCTGTTCAAGAAAGGTATTTCAAAGTAAGTCAATATGAAGGGTTCAAATCAGAGATCAGTCCAGGAAGTAGGACATCTCCAAAGAATGGGAAGTAGGCCTTGACAGTTCCCACTATTTAATATACTTGCCCAGCTTTTATCCTGTCTGATTCCTACACATCCTTCAGACTCGGGTCGCTTCCTCTGCACGCTTGCCTTAGCTCCAGAGCCTGCACTAGAAACCATTCCTCTGAATTTCCTCCATCATAACATGTAACGAAAGGTATTACAATAATAATCTCTCGTGTACTTTTCTGCCTCTTCCACTGGACTGGGATCATATTTTTCAGCTCTGAAACACCAGCATATAATATAGTATGAAACACATTGTAAATGCACAATAACTTTTTAAAGCAAATGAATGAGTATCCAGATATTTTGTCTTGGTGGTATAACTGTCCATCGTTCTCTGCTGGTGGTGGCTTCAGTACTGGGGAGCCAAGCGCTTAATGGCCCTTTGCAGTATAAACCTTCAGTCATTGATGTTGGCAGAGTTTTTCAACACATTTTTCTAATGCAACTTCTCTCAGGTTTCAAGTTTTATAATTAAAGTTTTATATTTTATGGCTAAAGATTTTATTGTGTTTTAAAAAATGACATTACTATAACACTTTCTAAAGTAGATGTCATACATTTAAAATACAAAGTATTTGTATATACATCCTTACATATATGTTAAATATTAGTTATGGTTAGAAACAGGATGGATTAATGTAAAGAGCACCAGTTCCTTGGGTAACCAGCTATATGGACTCAAGCAAACCTCTCCATTTTAGTTTTAAAATAGTTGCAACAAAATCTGATCCCTTTAATGGGTGGAATGTGGCAGAGCTTGCCTCAGATAATGAATTTGGAATAGTTTGAAAACCGTAATGACACACAGTATTAATAAAATGGCACTGTGTGATGATCTTTTCTGGATCCTTAAAGATTTAGAACAGTACTGGAAAGCATCTTCTTCCCTGAATAGTACAGATATGTGCTTGATAAACCTTGTTTATTGACACATTGCAGTTTTCCTTGGATAACATGTGGTAAACATGTGTGCTCTCAGGGGATGCTCAGGGGATCCTGTAGGAAGCTGGGGCAGCTTAACTTCTGGACTCTTATTTTTTGAAACCCTTTCTTGCCTCCCACCCCACTAATCATGCTCACACTACTCCTATATGGCCTAATTTAATATCAGAAATAATTACCCAGTCAGCTGCCCAACCTAGAAACCTCTGATCTGTCTCCCTTCTCTCCCATGTGCTGCCAGTCACTTGTTCCTTTAAAGTGTCTGTCCTCTCCTCTCCCCCTCTCCATGTGCACTGCTGCTGTTCCAAGGCCAGCCCTCCACATCTCTTTCCTGCATTCTTGCCATAGCTTCTGCTTGGCCCTCATCTGTGCTTCACGCCTCTCACACATGTGTAAAACCTCCACCTCACCGGTTTCTGGGAATTAAAAGCCCAGTCTTCTTTATCTGGCCCAAAAAGTTCCTCAAAGGAGGTGGTTGGTCCCCTTTTTAGTTTTTCAGCCTCGTCTTCCTCCAGATCATCAGCGTTGATATCGATAGTCTCAGAGTCATCATCATCATCATTCCCAACACCAGCACAGTAACAACTTACCATATGCCAAGCACTGTGCTGAGAACAAGAGTCTTCTCAATTCATCTTCAGCACAGTCAAGTTTGGTGGTGATGTGGAGGAGAAAATTGAGGCTTGAGAAAGCTCAGTGAAAGCTAGGAAGCAGGACCCCAACTTGGAACCCTTGGGACTTCAGAGCCAGAACTTTAAACCATGGCTTCCTTGCCATTGTCCTGAAGAGTGGGCACCTTTTCTCCCCTTCTGTTCATCCATGCTGTCCCAAATGCTCTTTCTCTTTAATACCTATCAGCTTCCAACTCATCCCTTAACATGTTGCCCAAATTCCACCTTTCTCATGGCAGAAGGGTTGTGGAAGATTTCAAAGGCCACAATCCTAGGAAATAACATAATTGAAATTGAAAATGAGACCACACAACCACAGCTTTTTTTTCATCAAAATAGTTGCTTTGATGGACGCCTCTAGCACAGACTTGGAAATTTATCCAAGACAACTTGCACATTGCACTTTGCTGCCTAATCTCAGGTTTCTTGGTAGATGACCTTTAAAAGAGTGGTGGGGGGGTGGGAGGGATGCGGTGGCTGGGTGATAGACATTGGGGAGGGTATGTGCTATGGTGAGCGCTGTGAATTGTGTAAGACTGTTGAATCACAGACTTGTACCTCTGAAACAAATAATACATTATATGTTAAAAAAAGAAGATAGCGGAAGGGAAAAATGAAGGGGGAGAAATCGCAGGGGAGACGAACCATGAGAGACTATGGACTCTGAGAAACAAACTGAGGTTTCTAGAGGGGAGGGGGGTGGGGGGATGGGTTAGCCTGGTGATGGGTATTAAAGAGGGCACATACTGAATGGAGCACTGGGTGTTATACGCAAACAGTGAATCATGGAACACTACATCAAAAACTAATGATGTAATGTATGGTGATTAACATAACATAATGAAATAAAAAAACGTAAAAAAAAAAAGAGTTCTATCAGCCCATCTCCCAAATTTTCCATCCTGAAAACACAGAAATAATTGGAAGGAAGACTATTTATAAATGTTCATTTATATTCTTGGGGAACATAGTCCAGGTAAAGCAAAGATACCCAGGTTTTTAGTTCTCTCTTGCAGGTTGCAGCTGTTAAGTTGAAACAGGTTGGTCCCCTACAAGGAGACTCTAAGCCTTTAGTGGCTTCTGCTAATTGACATAGACTGAAATTGAAATAGATGCACGGTGGGAAGTCCAGTTATCTTTTCATCAGCAGAAACCTAACACTGTTGTTCCTTAGAAGAGCTAATAAAGTTCAGCTAAGTTTTGAAAGCTCTCTGAATGCCTGGGCAGGCCATTTGTGTAAGATTGCACTGCTCCAGGAGCCTGGATGGCTCAGTCGTTAAGCATCTGCCTTCGGCTCAGGTCATGATCCCAGGGTCCGGGGATCCAGTCCAGTGTCAGGCTTCCTGCTCAGTGGGAAGCCTGCTTCTCTCTCTCCCACTCCCCCTGCTTGTGTTCCCTCTCTTGCTGTCTCTCTCTCTCTCTCTGTCAAATAAATAAATCTTTTTAAAAAGATTGCACTGCTCTTTATGAAGAAAATTCTTTAGTATCATGAAAATTCTGCTTCCCAGAAATAGTTGATTAAATTACTGCAAATGATGGTATTAATTTTATGGTGGGAAATCAAATAGAAAACTAAGGAGTGAAAACATAAAACAATAGTGTAAATAATGGTTCTCAATTGAAGGTGAGCAGCAGAATAACTTGGGAAAAGGTTTCCAAATACATATCATAACAGATTTCCCATTTCCCTCAGATTCTAACTCAGTACACCTGAGATGTTGCCAGATACTGAATTTTTTCCCCAAAAGCTTTTCAAGTAATTCTGATGTGCTTAAACTGGATTATAAATGGTAGTGATGGTTTCAAACCACGTTACTAGTCTTACACAGCCTTAACTTTTCATCCTCTTCTATGAAAATACAATACAATATCACTGCCTGACATGCAAATTCAAATTTCTAGTCAGAAGCTTAGGACACATGACCTAGGAGCTTAGATCCTATTATAAAGTGTTCTTCCCCTTCTGGAATTAAACAGGAACTTTGGCCAATTTTTATTTTAATGGTGTTTCAAACCAGTGTTGGAAACTGAGACATTTTTTTTCCCCCTAACAAAAGTAGTCCTGACTATAAAAACAGATGAAAGAGGAGAGCCCTTGGATGAAGTGAGGGCTGCATAACTGCCTCCCACTTCCTCTGGGCTTTGTGTGACTTCCTTGATTCCATTGGGGCTCCATAGTTATAACCACTGGTGGCATAACCAACCCACTTCACAGATGAGGAAACCAAGGACCAGTGAAGTGAAGGGACTTGCCTTGGAAACCATTGTTAGAATGTGAGCCTTGACTGCCAGTCAAATGTGCTTTCCATTATTGCATTTATTTACTTTTGCTGGGAGACGGTATTAAGAGATATGGGCTGCTGTTATCCTCATTAACATTTTGAACAACAGCATGCCATTCCTAATTTGGGGCTTATGATTGCTAAAATAAATGGAAAAATACATGTAAAATTAAATTAGTTTTATTATCCCATTAAAGGAACCATTTGATTTTGTCAGTTGGGAAAAATCTAATAAAATCAGATGTTATATTAATTAAGTAGAGTAATATAATGAAGCCTCAAAATTGTAAAATTGAATCTGGATAGGGCCCTGTAGAGGAGGCAATATGTTATCTCATCATATGAAATCTCATGGGGTTTTTTCTACTATACATTCAATGGCAAAATGTAGAAATTAGTTGAGTCTCTTTCCCTCTAGTCAAAAAAAGACTTAGAGGCATTACAAAAGGAAATTATGGTGGTAGAAAAAAAACAAACCATTTAACTCAATGTGATCTCCTTGCTTTAGCAACTACTGGGCTTATCTTAAAAACTTCCAAGGAGAGGCTGATTCAATTTAAGTTGTTACGAAAACTGCACGTTTCATTTTTTTCACATTTCATTTTCAAATACACCTATTTACTAGTTAAATCATAGAATGTGTTGATTTACATACATTTTATTAAGGTTGAATAACTCTAAACCATATAATGCTGTGGACACTTTATTTGGAAAAGGGGAAAAAAAGGATAATGTAATTCTCCTCTGCGAACCTCCTCCAAAAAGCTAATAATGCCTTATTTTCTGAGGCTGGCAGAATACAGAACATTGCATTTCAAAATTCAGTTTTCTTTATTTCGTGATAGCGTTAAAGCATATTTGAAAGGAACATATGTAACTTAATGGGATGCCACCTATTACATCACTAATGGCATTTCCTAAAGAGCAAAACTTGAATAAAAATACAAAACAAATATTGAATATTTTTGAATAGCAGGTGACATTGGGCAGAAAGGTAGCTTTTCTGTCATCAGCATTGAATATAGTTTTTTAAAGGGAACATTTTATATGGAGGAGAACTTCTGAGGCATTAGAATACTAAATCCCGCATTTATTGGGAGATGCAAGATGATGAGATAAACAGTTATCACAAAATAAAAGGAGAACGGACGTGGTGCTAATTCATTCACTGAGAAGGGTAGAATAAGCTTTACTTGGTAGGATTTAAGATTGCCAGTGAAGGCTTCTATGCAGTATGAGGGGAGAGTCTTCTCTTAAGTCATCAAACAAATTAAAAATAGTGAAATTTTGGTTAAGACAATCCATCTGTTCCAAAGCATTAGACAGAGGGAGACGGAGGAAATCTCTAGGAAGGCTCCTGGGGTTTAGGAGTAGAAGGATGGTCACACTGCAGCTGACTCTCCTTTGGGCCTCACCCAAGTTTATTGTGCCTGCCCCAGACAGACTTGAAGGTAATATCCAGAATTAGAAAGTGAAAATACCTGGGATCAATATTTTGTTGAGGTAACCAGGATTCCAGGGCTCAATAACAAGGGAAGACAGAGACAAGCTGACCCTGTAGCCATGGTTCCCAACTCTGGCTGTACAATAAAATTGCTTAGGGAGCTTTGGAAGAAAAAAAAAAAATCCCGCTGCCTGGGCCCCTCCCAGGTCATTTAAATCAAAGTCCTTGATGGGGTGATTCATAGGCCTTCCAAGGATTTGTTAAAAACTCTGCAGGTGATTTAATGTGCAGCCAGCCTTGAGAACTTCTGTTCTATAATAGAATACAATAGCAATACTTCCCATAGAAACAGGGAGAGCCATCTCCCTAATAAAACCATAAACTGATATTTGGCAAATTTGATGTCTGTAAATATAAGAGAAAGACAGGGGTGTCTTGTCCTTTAAGGGGGAATGCATCTGTTTCTTTTGTGGACAAAATAATTTCCTAGAGTGTAAATTATCTTAAAAAAAAAAAACAATTCTATAAGAGACATTTCCAAGAATATATCAGCTTTTTGGCTGGCAGGAAGAAGTCACAATCTGGTTACAGAGAGAGCCAATATATTATATAAGAACATCTTGTCATAAACTTAATTCTGTGATTCTGGTGTGCCCATGAATATTTTTGATGGTGAAGACAAGTCTTAAATTATTTTTTCTTAGCAGATAAGCATTGAATACGAGGAATTTCAGATTTTGTCTGTTAAGCATTCTAGTTCTTCTGTTTGCAAGTCAGAGAACAAATTCAGATGTATGGACCTTAGTAGTTTTATTCAGCAGAAAGCAGAAGAAAAAAAATGTCAATGAACAACCACTGATGGGACCCAGCTGATTTTCAGTGACATCGTGCCATTTTATTTTTTTCAAGGTCAGTTTGAGTAACAGTCAGCGACTTCTCTAAAAATAAGAACCACCATCAAGAGTGCCTGTTGCAGATGGTGTGAATTAATCAGCTTGCTGATGCTACCTTGAGTGAGGTAAACTAAAGACTTCAAGGCATAATAGGGGGCAACATAAATATCTCATGCATGAATAAGACCCATAAATAGGAAAGTCTAGGTGATTGTACAGTGAATTGGAGTTGCATGGTAGTTGTAGGAAATTTGCTTATTTACAAAAGAACCCTAGTCAGAGATCGGAGGTGTAAAAAGCGAAGTCCAGCCACCTAGGAAAAGGCAATGACCAGGTGAGTTATCAAGGGAACAACCCCAAGGGAAGAGATTTTGGAAATAACTCCATTCTGAGGGAGATACCAGTCATATTAAGGAGGGATCAAAGCAGAAGCCCAGATCTAGAGACTGAGCTATAATATCAGCTAAGTCATTGCTTAGGACTAAGTCATTGCTGTACTCCATTGACAGCTTCCAATCTCCAGTAGAAGGTATGAGGAAGGCTGTTCAAATACTTGCTAGTCCAGCTTGGATTTATCCTGGGGACTGAAGCTAGACTGGTGTGCAAGTTGGGCTAATTGGTCGATTCAAATCTTGGGGGCTACAGAGTTACAGAAGAAATGAGGCAATAGCTGATCAGAAGTTGCTCCCAGTGAACAAGAGCCAGATCCTGCCACCTCCAGAAATTGCCAATAGTGGTACACCAAGAAAATGAACTCATTGTCACCTACCAAAATAATTTACGTCTTTCCTCTCCTACTCTCCTCTTTGCTAATGGAGATGGGACACCAGATATAACTGGGAGAAGGTTCTCTTTAAAGCTCTCAGACTTTGATCTAGGTTCCAAGCAGAGGTTTTCAGTTGGTGCATCATCCTTGGAGCTTTTTTAAACTAAATATACCACTACCTTCTCTTCATCTCTATATTTTTCTGGAAATTCTGATTATGTTCTCTCCCTCTATCTCTCAGCATCCATACCCAGGTTCTGGACAAAATGCAGCAATCTTCCCTATTTAAGTTCCTTGTTCAGTGTCATTCATGACACTTGTAATTATGTATTTAATGTATTCCCTGCTAGGATATGAGCCAGGCTACCAATTTCTATGAGGAAAGAATCTGTTTCTGAAGTGGGAAAGCATTTAGTAAATATCTAAGTGAATGAGTGAGACAATCTATTTATGTTTAATTCAACATATTCATTGATCTTCCCTCCTGCTTTAACAACCATTAACAAAGAAAATGTCCAAAGTCTTTTTATTTGTTAATTATGTTACCTCTTGACCATTATTCTCGTTTTAAAAGACTCTAAATATAGGAGGATGAAGCAGGTCTATATTTATTCTGAAATATAATTTTAGACAAAACTTCTCAGTTCTGTCACCTCAAATTATTAAAAGGAGAGGAATATGGATATAATGTGAAGGAATCTGGTTGATGGCCTTTCAGAGATGGCAATTATATTCTTTGTCCTATTATCCACTATCATCAGCATGACTAAATAGTTTTACTGTATCATAGAAGCTATGTCTCCTCAGAACACAACAATACTATGCAGATGAGTGAGTGAACTGGATAAGAGTACATTTATGTGGCAATTTTATTTATAGTTCCATGGTTACTATATTATGATTTTTTTTTAAAGATTTTATTTATTTATTTGACAGAGAGAGAGACAGCGAGAGAGGGAACACAAGCAGGGGCAGAGGGAGAGGGAGAAGCAGGCTTCCCGCGGAGCAGGGAGCCTGATGTGGGGCTCGATCCCAGGACCCTGGGATCATGACCTGAGCCGAAGGCAGACACTTAACCAACTGAGCCACCCAGGCGCCCCTGTATTATGATTATTTTTTAACTTTGTGAACTCCCTGGTACTTGTTTCTTGTTTTTTTATTATAGCTCACTTATTATTCAGGAACTTTTACATAATAGTTCCACTGCTTTGATAAGACTTGGAATTACCTTATAATATTGGATTTTAGGCCGAATAAATCAGTTGATGAAGAACACTTGTGTGAATCATGGGAGTAACTGATGAAAGAATAATGAATGCTCTTACACCCACTGCTGGTTGTTTTAATGATAGCTTTCATTAGGTAGGTGTAATTTTGCTAAGGCTCAGTCTGGATTAACCTGATCTAACAGATTTTTATGGCAAATGTGAGCTTTCTAATTTTCATGTTTTTAGAAGATCAATGACATAAGAGCATTGTCCTCCAAACTACCATTACATTTTTTGGCTCTTTGTCTATGAGAACTTAATTCCCCTTACCCCTTTTAATTCCAGTTTTTTAATTTATTTTCTACCCTACTATAAATGGACTGTAATTTCTATAAGAAAGGCATGTTGTCTACTTTGTCTCAACTTTTGATATCTGGCACCTAAAGCAGAGCCTAGGACAATGAAATCCTGCAACAAATACCTGTTGAATCATGTAACCTTAACTTCCATCCCACTTGGAATAAGGTGAGAGTGATCTGATTAGCAAGTGCATACATTTTATTTTATTTTATTATTATTTTTTAAAGATTTTATTTATTTGACAGAGAGAGACACAGCAAGAGAGGGAACACAAGCAGGGAGAGGGGGAGAGGGAGAAGCAGGCTTCCTGCGGAGCAGGGAGCCCTATGAGGGGCTTGATCCCAGGACCCTGGGATCATGACCTGAGCCGGAGGCAGACGCTTAACGACTGAGCCACCCAGGCGCCCTGCAAGTGCATACATTTTAAAAGTAACTAAATACTGACTCTATCCTACAACCTTATCCGACCTGACTTTTTGGTCTCTGTAGAACTCCATATTCTTCATCAGTTTTATGCATGTGATACTCTTCTATGGCATTTGCACTGTTCAGGCAGACTGCTGTTTTTACTTTCCTGTGATCTTATTCTTCTTTTCTTCCCTTGGTTCCTACAAGTAAACTGGACCAGAAATCTCTCTTCTTTTCTGTTCAGCAAGTTTTTCTTTCAAATTACTTCTATAAAAACTTGAACAATTACCTAATTTAGGAAGCTTTTTCTCAAGGACAAAAGGGTTGGGAATATGGAAGAATCTGAAAAAAGGCCAAGGCTCCCTCTGTCCTGCCCAAATCCCCCAAACATGGTGGTCTTTCACTTTAGGGATGTATACTTCTTTTCAACCTGCTGATTTGCTTCTTTCAGCTCTCTTGTTTAGAAAGTAAACTCATTGGGCACAAGAGTATAATCCATTATATTTCAAATTGTTCTAGGCAATTTTGATCCTCAACTCGGTAAAAACAATACAGTTTCAGTTGTCAGGGCTTTAGTATTATCTGTGATAGGAAAGGTCATAATTAGCAGAAAAATTATAGATATGAATTTTTGAAACTTATATTGAGATATATTAATGCTCTTTTAAAGTTGAATCATTTTTAAAATCAAGTAGGATATAATTAAAATTACTTGGTCAGTAAGTATTTTTAAGTAGCTACTCTGTCTTAAAAAACTTTAGGTTTTTTGGGGGGGAAAACAGCATAAAATAGTATAAAAGAACATTAAAACTTAAAGATAACAAATAGTATTTTAGTATATTTCTTTGACTCAATATATTTTTTTTATCTTAATTCAACAAAAATCAGCCATGCCAGAAGCAATTTATAACTCATACAATATTGATGGATATGTCATGACACATGAACCCTTCTAAAATGGTGTGCATATCTGAGCTTAAAATGAACCATTAATAAATATTTCTGTTAGTGATGGTTTTTGTGTTTTGTTTGCTATATAATCATATATATAATCATATATAATCATAATGCATATATCTAAGTACCAAGGTTTATTAAAGCAGATTTGGGCAACACTAAGATGTTCAAGGGCAGGGAGATTATGGGTGCCAAGAGCGGGGATCTGGAGTTGGAGGAGGGCATTAAAGGTAGCATGGATCTGTTGCATGTTTCTCTTCTGACTGAAACACATTATGAAACAAAGACATAGCAGAAAACAAACAACCAAAGGTCAATCTACACAGCCCTTACTTCTTTTCTTAAAAATAATGCTACTGTATAAGACTTCTTAAAAAGATACATGATCATGAAAAGAATTTAGTTTTCTACATTTCTCTTTTTGAAATTAGGGATTATTCTATGTCAGAAGATGCCCTGCTTTCAACGAGACACAAATCCACTGTGTAACAATTTGGAGGCCATCTCAACAAAATCTTTCAACATAATGTATTTTTTTTCAATTGCAGGCTTACATATGTCACCTCTTAATTCTCATTACGTAGGGCAGGAGTTTAAGGCAATAAGTGGACCAGAACACTCTTCATGTTTTAGAGCCCTTATCCACTTGTCTGACTTTGTTCTTATTTATTCTCAGTTGGATATAGAGTGAACAATATTGTCCTTTATCATTATATTTTGGTATAATAATTTAATTTTTATAACTTATTAATCTGCATATGTCATATGGCTAAATTTCCCCCTCCATTATTGGAGCTATCTTGCTGAATTAGAGTTAGAGATGGTTCACATTCCAAAGACATCACGGACTTTGTCCTAGTTAGAATTCTTATCTAAAACAAACAAACCATTCTTCATATTCAATTTTACCTGTGAAGTTAATCCAAAGTAAATAGCAAAATAAATTGTTGCCTTAGTGTGTACCTTTTAACAATGAATCCTCCGTCTAACTCTGAATTATAAAGATTTCCAATGAAGTTGTATCCAACAAAAGTTTTGGGTCAGGAAAATAATTAGAACTTACCAGTTCATCTACTGATTTAAAAATTCATAGTTTTAAGTCAAATATACTTTGTTTTCTGTATCTTATGCAGAAGAGGTTTGGCAGTTCTAAATTTTATCCATTATTACAGAAGCCAGATTATCCCAAAATAATCTCTGCATTTCATTCAGAAACAGAACTGCTCTAATGAAATGTTTCATTACACAAGGTGTACTCTGCTGTATTTCTGAAATGGTATAGATAACTGTAGCAACAGAATTTTTTTACATATTACTCCAGATGTGTACCTGATGTTTAGATACTGCAACTTTAATGTAGCCCTACTGAAGCAAGGGTCTCTCTCTCTTTTTTTACTTTGGGGATACTTTGAAGTAGTCTGTTTGCTAGGAGCAATTTGATGTGGGGACACTTTTATACATTAAACATTTTTTTTAAAAGATCATTATTTTCAGCATTTCATTACTAAGTACTAGGCAAAATAGATATTTTCCCTCTAACCTTGAAAACAAACATTTTCCACCAAATACTCCCTACTCATTGACCATGGCAATTAGGAATGAGGTGGTTTAGGGGTGGAGCAAGGTTCCAGAAGGCAGAACTGTAAACCACAGAGGATTATTCCCAGGCATTGAAGCCTAATGGAGTTTACCCAGTTGGATTTGACATTACTTAGGACCAGTTATTCCTCTCTCCTTCCATCTTCTTCCTTTGGAATGGGAATGTCTACAACTATTATCCTATGCTGCCTCATTATTTTGTGAGCAGATCACTTATTCTCTAATTTCACAAGTCTGCAGATAGAGAGGAATTTTGCCCCATAATCGCTTATACTCAGAGCCTTATCCATACCTGACTTAGATTATTTAGATGATGAGATTTGGGACTTTTGAGCTGATGGTATTTAGGTGAGAGTTTTTACGTTGAGTTTATGTTGTAATTGTTTAGACTCTGGGGGATATTGGGATGGGGTGAATGTATTTGGCATGTGGGATAGATGTGAATCTTTAGGAACAAGAGGATGGGCTATAGTAGTCTAATAATGTCAGATATGTCCATGTCCTAGTCCCTGAAACTTGTGATGGTTACTTTATAAGGCAAAAGGAACTTTTGAAAGTAATCAAGTTAAGAATTTTTAAATTGGGAAATTATCCTAGATTATCTGGGCAGCCTGATATAATCACAAGTGTCCATATTAACAGGGGCACAGGAGGAGTCACAGAGGAGAAAGTGATGTGATGATGGAGGCAGAGATTGGAATAATATGTTTTGAAGATGGAGGAAGTGACTACAAGCCAAGGAATGTAAGTGGCAATAAGAATCTGGAAAAAGTAAAGAAACCAGTTCCTCCCTAGAGCCTCCAGAAAGAATGCAGCCCTGCTGACAGCTTAACTTTAGCCCCATGAAACTGATTTCAGACTTCTGACCTCCAGATTTCAAAGGTAATAAATTCATGTTGTTTAGGCCACCATGTAATAATTTCTTACAATAACAGTAGGAGTCTAATACGGAGGGTCCATGTGAAACAGCTTTATAATGATGGGTTCTGGTAGAAAACTGATGATTCCTTGAATATTAAATTCATACTTCTTGAAAAAATTCAAACAAATACAAAAAATAAAATTTTGTAATGGGAGTGGGAGTTGGACATGAAGTCAGTCAGGAATGTCAGCTGTATACATTACTGGGCAATAAAGAAAAGGAAATTTATGGTTTGACGGGGATGTATTAACTAGTGTCCAAAAAACTGCATCAAAAAACATTTTTATTTTGGTTTTCCTGGATATTTTCCTTCCTGTCACCCACTCCCACTCCTCTAGAGCATTTCAAGTTGGACGCACAGAGACACTTTTGAAGGTTAAATGAAGTTCAAGAGCTTCAATTCTTAGTTTCCCTGCTGAGACAAAAGAGACACTAATTAATGACTTTTATGAAGACTTGGCTTTTACTGGAAATAAAACCAAATAATTCCTCTTAAGAGTTTATAACTAATTGCTATTTAGCATAATTTGATTTGAATTTCTCATGGAAAACAGTTGAATGGAAACAGAGTTGATTATTATGAATCCAAAAGTTTCTTCATCTTAAGATTAGCCATGCTAAAAGCCAGTATATAATTATATATTTTTTCTGCAACACATTTTTTTTTTTTTTGCTCTACGCTATGTGTTGGGATGAAATGAGCCTTTGGAGGAACAAATTATTTATTTCACTAAGTAGTCTAAAACCTTTACTAAAGGTTTAAAACAAGTTGCTCTAGATTGAAACTTTTTCTAGATAGAATCTTTCCTTTTAATCAAAAAGCCAATATTGGGATGGGGGATGTTTTTTATATATTATATATGTATATAAACCGTGTGTGTGTGTGTATGTATATATAAGCGCCATATATATATTTGCATGTTTTTTTTATTTTAAGCATTGTTGAAAGGAAATGCTTACATAAATCATACTTATTTGTGATTTTTAAATTATATATGTAATATAAATTAACTTTTCCTTAGTATTATTGTGTTTGCAATAAGACACTATTTCTTTGGGCCAAAGCATAAGGACACAAGAACAAGCTTGCTGAGATGTGTAAAACACCCATGTACATAAGGTCCAAGACATGCCCAAGAAGGGTCACAGGTCTGGCTGTGACCTTTCTAAAAAGTAGCACAAAAAAAGTGATATCATTACTTACATGATTTAGTATATATGGAAAAAAAGGTAAAATACAACTTGTTACTACGAAGTAAAGAAATTCCTTCAGAAGGTCCTGATAAAAATGGCATGTTTTAATGCAATGAACAAAGTCCTCAACAGCATCTTTATGGTTATTACTACAATGATTTTACAGGACTTTTTCAAATAAAGAGCTTTCATATTTTCTAATGGTATGAAGCCAAAGTAAAGTTTGAATAAAAACAATCTTAATCAGAATCTGCCAAGTCTTCAAATCCAAGACTTCCTAAGACTTTGAAATTGTACCTTTTTTAAAAGGCAATATGATATTTAGAATAGGATTTGTATTTATTATAGTCCTAGGTGAAATCTGGTTGTTGTATCATTAATCATCTTTTAGTTAGACTGAAGTTCCTGTCTATTGCCATCCCACCCTGAGCTTGCCCGATCTCATCTGATCTGGAAGACTGAAGTTCCTTCTTTCCTTCATTCATCTCTTTTTCTTCCTCCTCTCTCTTTTTTCTTCCCTCTCTTCCTTCTTCCCTTGTTTTCCTTCCTACTTTGTCCTTCTATCCCTTGCTTTCCTCTCTTCTTAACTCTCTTCTGTCCTTTTATTCTTTCTTTTATCCTTCCTTCCTATTACTACCTAAGGGCACAAATCAAAGTTGAATCTAAAATTCTGAGCACATTTTCTGGGGCAAATATGAAAAAACTTTTTAAATGATTCTCAAGTTATTGAAGAGGTGAGGGTAAAGCCTTCACCTCTGAATTCAGAAGGCACTTATTGAGATGTCATTAATATAGTTTGAAAACCTCTTGAAACATCTTATTCTCACTGGCTCTCTAATTGTACTGACCAGCCCTCAATGCAAACAGACCCTTCGACACTTAAGAAAGGGGATGGAAAAGAATTGGGGGTGGTGGTGATCATTATCTACTCAAATGTTTCATATTGCATATTAACAAGTGAGTTGAGAAATGTTTTGCTGTCTCTTCTTCATATTTTAGATTTATCACCTAAGAATTAAAAGTTGTTTTCCCCTGCATGCTTTTGTGTTCTCATGTTCTAGATATTGTTTTCCGATGGGTAGAAAGAACTTTGACGTATTCCATCCAAGAACATCTTCATCAATTAAAGACAGCAGATCAATGAGCATAATGTCTTCTCCCCCATTTTCTAGGCAGTGTAATCGTAAATTCTGTCATAATCTAAGAAAGAAGGAAAGAAGATATCGGACTTAATGTTAAACTAGTTGTATGGCTTCAGCCTAGCTTTGATTTGTGTAAAAACAAAGTAATATGATACGTCTTGTACCTTGAATGTTGTGGAGTAATTAATCTTTATTGCCATACAAAATAGTAACAGGGAACATTTGATATACTTCTGTGTTTGAAATCCAATCCACTGGTCTATAACTTTAAATAATGTGTTTTATTCACTAATTTGAACAAAGTTTATGGTTCAGTCTTTGAGGAGACAAGCAAAGGCAATTCAAGTTAGTAGTAGTTACGCAGTTGAATGGATTTGGTTCCAAGGAATGACCAAAAGTTTTAGATCTTCACAGTGAGTCCAGGCTTAGCAGTTATAAATTCTTAGGTAATGAGAGATATATTTGATTTGATTTTGCCTTTCCAGTCTCTCTCTTCTCTTTCCCTTCCACCTCTCTCCCTCTGTTGCTAGTGCTATATTGCTCTATCTCTATCTCAATCTTTATTTCTATTTCTCTCTATTGTACTCTCTTAAAAAATGATAATATTTAATAGTTAATCTTTTTTTAAAAAAGGTTTTATTTATTTGACAGAGAGAGACATAGCGAGAGAGGGAACACAAGCAGGGGGAGTGGGAGAGGGAGAAGCAGGCTTCCCGCGGAGTGGGGAGCCCAATGCGGGGCTTGATCCCAGGACCCTGGGATCATGACCTGAGCCGAAGGCAGACGCCTAATGACTGAGCCACCCAGGTGCCCCTTAATAGTTAATCTTTACTGAATGTTTAATGTGCACCAGATATAAGTATTACATGTATTTTATGTAGATTCGGAAGAATGGTAAAATGGAAAACAAAGCAATTGTTACACTTTAAAGTGTTATGAAAAATAAACTTCAATATGCATTTTAAAGCACTAACCACTCATGCAAGGAATACCCACTAAGGATATTCATGAGAGAAATGTTCACTAAGGTTATAGGTCTGACTAAACTAACTGGTCAGAATATTATTTCCTCAATCACTTACTTACTTTATCCCTCCTTTTCCTTGTTCAAGCATATAAATGCCTACTGTATAGAAACAATTATACCAATAGTTGTGGCTAAAAAACAAAGAAAAGTGGGTTTTCATCCACAGCAGCCTGTGTCCTATAATAGGTGTTGCATTTCCATGCTGGAGCTCTGTTCTGAAACCAGCATATCTAATGTCAAAATGACATATGCCAATACAGACCTTCATATACTGACTTTACTGACTGCTATCAATCAATAGGGTTCATAGCTCCCAGCAGTTTGAACAACTCTAGATGTGGCAAACTGCTATGGCCATGAGTGGCATTTGTACAGTGATCACAGGCCAGACTTTTCATTTAATTGAGATGCCCTGAATAGCAATGGTGCAGATGGTTTCATTAGGCACATTACAGAACACAGTCAGCCATAGCTCTGTGAAATTCTAGAAACACATGAGCCTGCAGGAATAGGACATACTAGTAATTGAGTTGAAAGCCCCTCATCAGGAATCATCTTTAAAACAAGTACCTGGTGTCCCTTAGAATGTATCAAATGTCTTCTGTTTCTTAGAAGTTAGAATAGTTGTTAATTTATAACTTAAGTATAAATGAATTGGATAAAACAAAATTTAGACATTTTTCCCCCTCTCTAAGGTATAAATGAAGCAAAGTAAGGCTAATGTAATGACGCCTATTTCACTAAGTACGTGTTTCTAGCATCAAGCCCAGATGGTTCGTATTCATTCTCTTTCTCTCTCTTCATTCTATTTTCTTTTACTTTCAATTATTTAAAATTGTGATATAATTGTTTCATACTTTAACATTCATTGTTTTGCTTTCAGTTTTTCCCGAGATTTTTTATTGCCTTTGTTTTTGCTAGTTCATAGAAGCAATATTTTCTTTTATTTATTCTACAAATTTATTTTTTCCATTATACTATATAGGATTCTCTTTCCTTCCAGTTAGAGCCCTCCCATAGTCCTCGATCTTCTGCTTTACAATGAATTATTTGTTTTCTAGACAAGCTTCACAGTTGTCATTATGAGTCTTCTAGGTGTTCTCCTGTATTATAGGCACTGTTCTCTGGAATTTTATACCTTATTCTGTCTTGTTTGGACATCATTTTACTAGAATATATATTCAATTTAGCTTCTCAGAAGCAGGAAGTGAAGAGTAAAGAAATAAAAGTTTGCTCTCTCTCTCTCTGTCAAATAAATAAATAAAATCTTAAAAAAAAAAAAAGAGGGGCGCCTGGTTGGCTCAGTCATTTAGCATCTACCTTAAACTCAGGTCATGGTCCAACAAGTGGCTCTTGCCACATCTTAATATTAAAAAAAAAATAAAATAAAAGTTTAATAATTGCATGTCAGAAAGTTTCTCAGTGGTTTATCCTTGATTAATAACTTCATTGGAAATAAGGTTATCTCTCCAAAATAATTTTCCCTTAAAATTTGAACATGTCAGTCCAATACTATTTAACATTTATTTGTGCTCATCAGAAGCCAAATACCAAAATAATCCTTATCCTATTACAGGAGATCTAATTTTTAGTCTTTGTAAGTTTTGGAGTTTTTCTCTTTTTCCTTGGAGTTGTGAAATTTCATAAATATGTATTAGAACAGAACTTGCCTCATCTATCGTCCTTGCAAGTAGGTGAGCTATTTCAACTTGCTTTCTCTAGTGCTGTGTAATTTTGGGGGGTTCTACCCCCTCTGTTTCTTCTGTCATTTTCTTTAAATCTTTTTAGTGAAATATCTGATCTATTGAATGAAGTCCGTATTTCTATATTTTGCTCATGTATATTGTCTCCTTTTACATTTTGATATAAATCTTACCATTATGTTGTATCTATCAGCAACATATCTATCTACTTTTAATTTGAGTTTTTAGCTGAATCTCTATTAGGCTTTTTCAAATGGGATTAGGTAAAGAGGTACTATGGGTTCCTGTACCTTGACTAGACCCTGGAGGTACACCATCTTCAGAAATTTGTTATAAACTCATTCACTAAAGATCTCCCTCTCAATTCTATTTTCTACACTGTTGGTAGATTTATACTCTTCTTAACGCATCTTCACTGTCAATTCAGTGGGATTTGGAAAGGCCTGGAGGGAAACTTGAGTAGCAATTTGGCCATCTTGAACCTAACAGGATGCACATTTACAATATCTTAATTGGATGAAGAGCCTACTAGAAAATCTGGCTTTGTGTAGGAAATTTCTCCCAAAAAGATCGCCATCACAGTCAGGAAACAGAAAGTGCAACCTAAACTTCCGTAGACCTGAATTAAATAGGAAATTCTTGTACTCTATCCAGTAGCTAGGACTTCTAGCAGACTTGCCAATGACTAATATAGAGTGAGAATTTTATTTTGCTTTGATCTATTTTTTAGAGTTTTTTTTCCATGCATACCTATGTAATCAGTTTGAGTAGGCAAGTCTCATAGGATATAGTTAGAGATCACCATTATTTTTGTCTTCTACTGTCCCCTTAAATCTGCTTGATGAGGGACAATATGTTCCCATCACTGGAAAAGCCCAGGCGAAACCAAGACTCACTTCAAATTATCAAGTTTTGATTAAATAATTAAAATTGCTTGGTCCAGATAACATAAAGAATTTTAAACTTTATTTAAAATTAGTCTTTCATTTTTTCTAGTTCCTCTTTTCTCAGCAAGATAACCTATTTTTTTGCCCACCTGGAGTTAGAAGAAAGCAAGGGAAGGATGATGTTGTATTCTCTGATTTAGCAGATGTGTAAAATTGACTCTTTTATGGGGACTTTTGTGAATTTTCTATAGAATTCCCTACTGGGTCCTTCTCTCTGCAACTGCCTTGAGATGGGCCTTGCCCCTCCTTTGCCAGACTTCTCCTGAGCTACCAGCTTCAGTCCAAGCTCTTACCATTGGGGTCCTCTTAACCTGGCAGTCTGCCTTCATTAGCAGGATTCTTTCAACAATGACCCCCTCACTATCCACTGGGTCCAGAACTGCAGGGCATGCAAGTCAAGCTCTCTGAGTGATCCTTAGAATTCTCTGTTGCTTTTGCTTGAGGTTAGATGATAACACCTCCTTGGCCTTTCTGCCTCAGGGGATGGACTACCCGCCCAGTTCTCTTCAAATAAATACTCTGAAATTTCAGAAGTCTTGATGATCACTCTCAGAATTCTCTTTGCCAGCTTCACCTATGGCCTTCACACCTTAACAGTGAAAAGTTACATTTTAATAGTGTGTTATGTGTGGGTTAATACTTCTTTGGATACAGTATTGAGGGCAAGTTTGAATGACTTTTGGAAAACTCTGTGAACTAGGGAAGATTATTTAGGCTTGAATTTTGTAACTGGAGTAGAATCTCATTAAAAGCAATGAATTAAATGGAAATGAATGAGCTGTTGCAATAAATGACTTGAGAGAGTCACTAATTTGGAAACAAAAAGTTCTTAAGTGGAAGTTAAGAATGTACTGGCTTTTAAGAAATTCTGAAATTCTCAAAAAAATCTATGTGGTATATAATATTATTATTTTCATTGTACAGATAAAGAAATAAGACATCAAGAGTGTAACTCCTCACAAATAAGCAGCAGAACCTGAATTAAAAATGAGGCCATCTGATGTCAGATCTCTGTTCTTAGTCATTATGCCACTGGAAGTGATCAGACTCTTGTGAAAAGTAGAAGTTATTATGATGTTTAAGTTGGACAACACATAGGGGTCATAAAGTCACATTTCTGAATTTCCAACTATGGGGTGACCTGATCAGGTAGCGGCAGGTGGTACAGGAAGTGAAAAGAAGTCACCCAAGGCAGAACAAAGGAAATAGAAGTTTATTGAATATGCTGCAAGGGAGCAGAGGTTAGGACAGCAAAGGAGAGACTGTCTGCCAGTGTTACAGGATTTTTGTCCCCTAGTGCCTGCAGTTCTTGGTCACACTGCTTTGAAGAATGAAGAGGTAGACCAGACAAATAGTAGTGGGCAGCAAAGCAAAGTTTATTGAGCAAGAGTATAAAACTCCTGGGGTGGGGGGTGGTGACTGGGTTGCCCTCGGGGTTTTTAAGTTTAGGGGGTTTTATGAGCTCTTTTGCAGAACTATCTTAAGTAATCAGGGTGTGCTGATTTGTGCCAATCAGGGCTTTGGTCAGGTATCTCTCTACCTATTAGGTTAATGTCTGTGCTGATGGTCTTTTTTTGCTGACATCTGGGGGCTTATGTCCTAACTGCCCCTTGCCCATGATATTGACAAATGCTTTGTGGTTAATTGTCTTATTTTAGGACATTTTGCAGAAGTCATTTCTGCAAGGGCTGCAAAGCAGAATGTTAGTGCAATCCTGGCTAAGCTGCAAAACAGGATGTCAGTCCTGTTTTATTTTAGCTGTCCTGACTCCATATTTTCTTGCTGGG
Source organism: Neomonachus schauinslandi (assembly GCF_002201575.2). NCBI lineage: Eukaryota > Metazoa > Chordata > Mammalia > Carnivora > Phocidae > Neomonachus > Neomonachus schauinslandi. Next base: position 129,415,128 of record NC_058405.1, read on the forward strand.
GACCCTGGCCTGACTACCTAACTGTCCAACTAACTCCTAACACCAGGAGGCAGTGGTGGGGGCTATAGTTAAAGGAGGAAGTGGGGAGGTATGATAACATATGGAATTTTCCTTTTTTGGTGCCTGTGTCTGGTTGTAAAGTAGCCCATTGGTCAGCTAGGACTTATGGATATTTTGAGGTGGATCACCTAAAGGACCCGTTTGTATTCAGCCCAATGGTCACTGTGGGCCCTTTTAACTTACTCAGGTTTCCATTGCTCAAGCCTGTTGCCTAAAAGTGGCTTCTACACAAAGTTAGTCACATTTTCATAGCATGAGATTTTGGAATATAATTTGAAGGTATCAGGAAGCATTTAAAAATGTAATTCTGAGGGCCCCTGGGTGGCTCAGTTGGTTAAGCGACTGCCTTCGGCTCAGGTCATGATCCTGGAGTCCCAGGATCGAGTCCCACATAGGTCTCCCTGCTCAGCAGGGAGTCTGCTTCTCCCTCTGACCCTCCCCCCTCTCGTGCTCTCTCTCTCTCTCAAATAAATAAGTAAAATCTTTAAAAAAAATGTAATTCTGATATTGCAACTGAAATGAAAAATATTCTAACAAGCACAATATGGAATTAATGGGAAGACCTCCCACCCATTACATTGGATTCTAATAAGCATGAATGATGTGGCTAAGTAGAGCATGTTAAAAAAAAAAAAAAAAGGACTCAGAGATTTGCACAAATATGGCTTTGGCTGAGTCAATATGAGGCCAGAGAGTGATGTGACCAATATTATGATGTGACCAACGTAATCTGATGATGGCTATATGAAGAGTAGCTAGAACCAGGCTGTAGAAACCCTGCTTAATCTGTACTGCAATGGCCTGACTGGAATATTACACACCATTATGGACAAACTGGACACATTCATAAGGGAGACAAGTCAGTCTAAAAAGAACCTGAAACCAGGTTAGTGAGGAATAGTTGACTGTTATCTTAGGAAGAGGAGAATGTAAGGGAAAGACATGATTTATTTTATAAATATGTAAATGTTAAGGTCTGTTCATGAAGAGTGACTAGATATTTTTCCCCTTGATCTCAAGAGGCAAGGACAGATGGATATAAATGAAAGTTTTCAGGGCAATATGAGAAAGTACTTTGTCACAGAGTTGACAAAAATAAAAGACTACTTTGAAATTAGTGATTATTCATGTATTAAACTAGAGAAAATTTCAGTTAATTAACAGTTTGTTCTGTTTTATTGTTTTGTTTCTTCACTGTTTAATACAACTGGTTTGCCTAGTATTTTTTGGCTGATATGCCCAACTTGACTAATTATTTTGAAATTGTGAAGATGCATCACAGTCAGTATGAATATGTTCACTATAATGTAAGTCCTCTTTTCATAGTGAGAATTGATTTTAGATGACACAGTCATTCTTCACTCAGTGTAGTTTGCTCAGACATCTCCATTAACAAGAATGTCTTACCTTAGCATAGATTTCAAATGCTTTGGCGATTTGCACTATGCTTAAATAAAACACATTCTGGCATGAAAATGAATGAATGCCTCCTGGTACTCTGTTCATGTATTCCTCAGAGTTTATGATAATTAGGATGCTTGTTTAATGGCTGTCCTTTTATTGCCATTGGGTTGTGGCAGCTAAAGAGCAGATTTCAAACCATGTGTGTTGCATACACAGGTAATTTATAAACTCATTTTTGCTGTTATGAGCAGAGGGGGAAAAGCCCTGAATGTCAATAAGTCAATGTTTTAATCATTTTGTGCCCACTATTCTTAAGGACACATTTGTTCTGTTCCTTACACAGGAAAGATGACCCTTTGACTGACTGCATTTCATGACTGTGTCATTTTAGCTATGATAACTAAGCATCATATTACTACAATAATTTTTATGGAATAAGAACTCTTGAGATTTCTTATGGGTGCAAACAGTTTACAAATGCAGTTACTTAAATATCTAGAAGTATAAAGTAGCTTTCTGTTATATCAGGAACAAATATTTTATTCTATATCAGTGCTACTAAATAATTACTATCACTTAAAATGACTATTAATAATCCTATATATCCAATTTATTATATTAGGAATGCTTAAAAGATATTGAATTTCTGAGGGTTGTTAATTTTAACTATTACAGTACAATAATTATTTTCCAAATACTATTCTTATTATAGTAATCATTTTTTAATTATACTGAGCCTCATTTCCTGGGGTGTTATTATTGGGTCACAATGGGTCAGAAGCTGGGAAGGTATTATTCCTTATAAGGAAATTATTTGCAAGTTCATGTTAAAGGCAGGATGAGATCAAAATCAAGAGAATCTGACTTTGTTACATTATCAAAGGATTTTTTTCACATGTATGTATATTTGAAGCTATAGAATTATGTAATTGTTAGATTCCTCATGACTTCCCTTTTTGTGTGAAAAGTAAGATATTAAATATATGTGTGGTTTGATTCATTCTCATTTATTTTGAATCTTATTTTGCTTTTGGCTCTGATTTAAATTGAACTTCCTCATAAAGATCATGAAGTAAACAAATATGACTATTATCCAGAGAAGTTCAAGACAGCAATGGTGAATTATACACTCTAAGGACTCAAATAGTGGAGTTATATTAAAAAACTATGATTGAATAAATGAAGTATGTAAACATGTATGGATAAGTAAGTAGAAAGAAAGAAAAACAGTAGAAATAAATATTGCAAAATAAAGCAGCTGTTGTGTAAGGATGGATGGTATTTGGGGAAATACTTTTATTTTGTTAAGTTTTAACATAACTGAAATATTTTAAAGTAATCATTTAAAATGGGTATCCAGTGCAATTTCTTGCCTTTAAGCAAGCAAGGTGGCATAAAGGTATTCAAGGAGGGAAAAGGTTCAAATTGGAAGGAAAGATTTTAGGCAGGGACCTGGATCAAAATCCACACATGTTGTGGGTGAGATGAATCAGAAACTGATATGCTTCCATTCTGACAGCTGTGGTCGATGAAAGATCACCTGATTTCTAGTCCTATACACTTCACCATGTCATTGTTTGAAGAAGAACATTGAATTCTTTCAGAACATTTCTAGGTTAAGCTATTTTTTTAAAGTTATTTTACATTGGTGGTACCATGCAGTATTTGCTTCAAAACTGAAGGTAATATTTAAAGTTATGACCCAACTTCAGAAAAGGTAAATTTTTTAAAAAGAGGTGTATTGAGTATAATTTAAAAAAAAAATCCAGACGGATTGTAGAAGTAAACATGAAAGGCAAAACAGTAAGTCTTTCTAAAAAAATCATAAGGAAATCTTTTCATGACATAGTGTTAGCAAAGATTACTAAAATGGCATATAAATAGCTCTAAACATGTAGAAAAAAATGAAGAAAAATAAACAAGGTCACATTTTAACTACACAAATTTCTGTTCATTGAATGATATCAAGTAGTGGAAAAACCCAGCCAGAGAATTGGAGAACATATTCACAATACTTTCATCTAGCAAAGGCCTTGTATCCAGAATATACAAAGAATTTCTATAAATCAATAATCAAAACATAAACAGTTAAATATAGAAGTGAGCAAAAGTCTTGAACAAGTACTTTGTAAGGGGATATCCAAGTGATCAATAGAAATATGAAAACATGTTTAATTTCATTATAGAAACAAAAATTGAATTTGTAACTACCAAATATCACCAAATGCTACTATAAAAAAGAAAAGCCATACCAAGTGTTAGCAAGGATGCAAAGCAATTAAAACCCTCATACATTGGGAATGAGTATGTAAATCAATACATGCACTTTGGAAAACTGTTATTTACTAAAGTTTAATATATGTATACCTTATAACCTAATTTAGTATATGTATACCTATAACCTATATGTAACCAAAAGAAATGTATACATTTCCTCACCAGAAGACATGTACAAATTTATTTTGTGGAAGCCCTAGAACTGGAAATATCTTTAAGAACTGAAATGTCCATAAATGTATTGCAGTATATCTGAATACCTTAAAAATGTGAGAAGAAAATAAAAGAAAAAATAAAAGCTACTAACTGGATGAAACTCACAGCATAATGTTGAACAAAAGACATCATATAGAAAAGAGTACATATTATATGATTCCACTATTAGAAATCAGGATATCCCTTGTAGAGGGATAACATCTAGAAGAGGATAGGAAAGGAGTGTTTTGGATTCTGGTAATACTGGTTATACTGATTTGTTCACTTTGTGAACATTAACTGAGTGTACAATTATGATTTGTGCACTTTTCTATATGTAGATGGTACCACAATGAAACTTACAGATAGTAAAGGAGTGAGGGACAGAGTCAGAGAGAGAGAGAAAGAGAGAGGGAGGTAGGGAGGGAAGGATAGAAGGAAAGGGTGAAAAATAAATGAGAATGGAAAAAAATTGTAGAATATAATTAGCCGTGTGTTGATCCTTTGAAATTTACTGAGGCATTCTTTTGACCTGATAAATGACAATTTTGTAAGTGTTTATATGTGCTTAAGCAGATTGTGTATTCTGATTTGAGAGATAGAATTTCATATATGTCTGATGGCTTAAACCTAGCAATGGTTGTAAAGTTTTTTGTTGTTGTTGTTGTTGAGGTTTTCTGCATAACTGCATTTTTTTTTTGCATGATCTACCTTTTCCAAAAGGGGTATGACAAAATATTTAATCCAGATTTTTTATTTATCACTTCCTTCCTCTTGTTTTGTCAGTTAATACTTTATATATTTTGAAGAGTTATTGTTGGATACATATGTATTTATGATGAATGTATCTTGTCCATCTATTGCTCATTTTTAAAAGTATAAACATCTTTCTTTGGACTCTAGTGTGTGTGTGTGAGTGTGTTTTGCCTTAAGTTCTGTGCTTCCAAGTGTTAGTATTACTGGAGCTTTCTCTGGGCTCATATTTGCTTGATATACCTTTTTCCAGACTATTAATTTCATAGTTCTATATCTTTCTGTTTTATGTTCGGCACATATATTGTAGTTGTTGTTTTATTAGGACTTAGCTTTGTCTTCTCATCCATATTTTCAATTTTACATATCATTTTGTTTCATTTTGAATCACTTTTGCTTTCTTAGAATAGCTCAAATTGTTGGGGTTTTTTTCCTGATGGTTTGAAAATTATGCATTCTAATTTTATTATTATAGTTGCCATAAATTTAAGAACTATATTCAGTTTATTACTCCTATTGTTGTATTTAACATATCGATATCTTTCTTCTAATAAGACAAGCACTTTTATAGTTGAGGGAAAGTATTGTTTGGTGATTTAATATTGATGTAGTGCATGTTAGATCAAGATGTGAGATGTATTTCTTATTGTAGCTGATGATCAAAAATGTTAATAGCCACAAATCTATTCTGTAATCCCCTTTTAAAAAAAGGTTGGCATATTTCTTTTAGGTCTTCAGTTTACCTCTCTGCCCTAGTGCATTACCAAGATCATTTTTATTCAGGTATTTACTGCAGCACACTTCTAGCAGGAAGTGGTTCTCAGAATGATTGAAGAGCATTCAGGTATAAAATTTATAATAGCAATGTCTTGACAATCAATCTTTTATATTTCTTTAACCAACCTCTAGATATTCCAAGCATAATAAGTTATTTTAATCTTTGGAAATGGTTTCAAGAGAAACAAAGAAAAAAAGAAATCAAGAAAAGAAAAATTATTAAAAATTAAAATGGTTTTACTTTTTATGTTTCTTTTAATAAAAATAAATCTGTATGGATAATCTGATAAAGTAAGGAAGATACAACCAACCCCCTCCTGTCTAATCAGTTATGATTAATGGAAGCCATTTGGGTTAGGGAGTAGTATTTTTTAAATATTTTATTTATTTATTTGATAGAGAGAGAGCACAAACAGAGGGAGCAGGGGGAGCGGTAGGCAGATGGAGAGGGAGAAGCAGGCTCCCCGCTGAGCAGAGAGCCCGATGTGGGGCTTGATCCCAGGACTCTGGGATCATGACCTGAGCCGAAGGTAGATGCTTAACTGACTGAGCCACCCAGGTCTCCCTAGGGAGTAGTTTCGATGAAGGAAGAATGAGAATGACTTACTACTGATACCTAAGCATTATACTTAACATTGATTTCTCATTTTGCAACACCATTTTAAAAATCTTACCTTTATTTACATAATAGGTTATTGCATTATATAAAATTCATTGACTTTAGGAATTGGGAGCACTACTTAAAAATTCGAACAAGTTGGGGCGCCTGGGTGGCTCAGTTGGTTGGGCGACTGCCTTCGGCTCGGGTCATGATCCTGGAGTCCTGGGATCGAGTCCCACATCAGGCTCCCTGCTCAGCGGGGAGTCTGCTTCTCCCTCTGGCCCTCCTCCCTCTCATGCTCTCTGTCTCTCATTCTCTCTCTCTCAAATAAATAAATAAAATCTTTAAAAAAAAATTCGAACAAGTAAAGTTTTTATTGATAATAAAGTTGTTATTCATTCTGTTTTTATTGTGTATTGCCAATATCTATTTTTCTCGGTCAGTATTCCTGTTGTACATGTTTTAAAATATTTTTATTAACACGAACTTTTCAAAACTGGCTCTACAAATTAATTTCATAATACCCCATGTTATAGGTTAAATATGAAACTTTCTTACTAAGGGAACTAAAGAAAAAGGGAGAGATTCAAGTTTTCAAAGAAAAGACTTGCTTTTCAAATAGATAATACAAACAATAAAGACAATTTCTTTTTGCCCAATCTCAGGTCAATATGAGTATGAGTACTAGCAATTTTCATGAAAAGCCTGAATACCACTCATTTCTTCTTACTAATTCTTAAGAGAACACAGTAAATAGAATGAATAGTGAGTTTGAATCAAGAAGACTTGAGCTTAAATGTTGACTTGACGTTGACTGACCATGTAATTCTGGCCAAGCGACATAACCACTCTGAGATGCAAAAATATCTTTTTGCTAATTAGCTCTAATTTATAAGGTGCAAATAACCAATTAGGTTATAATGTACACTTTATGGAAGTCATTTTTGTTCACTGTGTGTTACAGTTCTTCTAAAGTGACACATAATTAACCATGTGTCCTCTTCTTGGTTCAGTGCTTTTTATAAGATCCACAATAAATTAAAGATACCAAATCTTAGATTTCAATGCAGAAAAGTAAAGTGGGCTTTCTCCACAAAAGCCATTTATATGAACTGTGGAATCTTAAAAAGATAAGTTATGTTAAAGATTCATTACATCTGAAATGAATGCATACTCACTCTTATGAACCTAGGGTAATGACCACTATAATCACTGTTGAAAACCATCAATCAACAACCTCTTTTAATTCCACTAATAAGTTGACAGTGCCATGGATTCATTCAAATATGATTTCATCTTTCATCAGGTTCTCACAAATACTGTGTAACAATCTCAGCAGCCACAGGTATGAGGAGTATGAGGTATATGCACAGTCTAAACTTCTGTTTTCATTTTTTAACAGGCATTTTTCAAATATAAATTTGATGCTTTTCAAGTAAGGAGGAAATCCATGTTTACTGAGTGTTTATTACATGTTCTTACATGCATTGTCTCATTTAGTTTTATAATAACTCAATGAGATAGATGTATATTTATCCCCCTTTTGTAGATTAAAAACTGCATATCAGAGTTATGTCATTTGGCCAAATTTACATGGTTAGTCAATTGCCAAGTCAAGATTTGTGTTCTCTTAAGAAGTAATTAAAGGAAACAAGTAGTATTATTAGAGTTTTCCTAGAGTATTGCTAGGACCCATTGACCCACCACTGAGAGGTGACCTCAGGAATAATGGTTAGTCTACAAGTGAATAGTTTCATGATTTTACTTAACACATTAGGCCCAATAAATCACAAACTATCATGGTTGTTGAAAGTATTAATTACTCAAACAGATGCTAATATTTTCTGTTAAAATTGATAGTTTTCCTATTGCAGTGGTGACTTGGATGCTATAATAAACATTGTACAGATCTTGGTACAGTAATTGTACAATATGAATTTCATGGCATAATTAGTTCAGTGTATTACAATAGTAATCTGACACATTCATGAAGTTAAGCACTATGTTTTGTGCTGAAAAAGTTCTATTGTGTTTTGCAATTTAAAAGAGTTTCTTAGCTCTTGAAAATTACAGATTTGGCCATAGTTTAATATTCACTTAGAGTTTGCATGTGCCTTATTTCCATTTTGAACCTCCATCTTGTGGCCACTTTATGCTGCTTTGATTGAAGGCAGTTTTAGAAATCACTTATATTTATTTCCATTGTGCCACTGACTCCCATAGTGGAACACAGCTCTCAGTCCCCATGCTTCTTAAGCACTTCTGGAAAGCTCGGATCTCCAGGTATCTGTGAATTAACTTTATGACTACTCCTACTCTCTTTCATTTTCTTTTCTTAGGTGGGGGTTAAAAAACAGTGACAAGTACCTTGGGAAAAAAGCTTGTTGCAGTCTAATGTTACTTTCAATACATTGAGGTGAACAAAGGTAGGGGTGTGAGACATGAGTATGAGAGAAGGATGATGAAAAAGGAAAGCTAATGTTTTTTCTATGGTGTTGAAAGGAACTTACCAGAAGAGAAGCCAGTTGCCTCAGTGCCATAGAAAATTTTCCATTATCTTCCAATACCTTAAATGATATACCAGAACTTCCATAGACCCCAGCGACTCTAAAGGCAGTTGTGGAATACAGTTTGTACTTAGTAATAGTTCCCCAACCTTTCCTCATAAACAGGACTGCTATTTTACCAAAGATTACAGCTGAAAACATTTTCCCACTTGCTCTCTTTCTTCCTCCTTCTGTCTTTTCCACCCATCTGAGTGAACAGATGCAGGATGCTTGACTGAGTGGTGAAGTTGCTGTGGTGGCTCTTATTCCATTGAAGAGTAGTGTGTGTTTGCTTTTGATAAATAGCATAGATACCACCTAACCCCTGGGTGCTATGTTTGCTTCTGTTAGTGTTTCATTATAGGATTAAGAGGGTTCTGTGTGTTAAACAATTTTCTTCCTTTTCCAGAAAAAAAAAATTAGGAAAGAGACTCTGTGCCCTCTGGTTTAGGGATACTACAGTGAAATGCAAAAAACAAACAAACAAAAAAACCCAAACAAACAAAAAAACAGCTTGACTACAGCTCAGAAAAAATATATCTAAAAGAAGAGGAGATTCATAGTCTTACCAAATAATGAACTAATAATTAAGCCCCAGAACTTAACATTTGGGGAGCAAATTCTGCTCAGCAGAATTTTCTATCATCTCAAAAAGTTCTATTGGACAGGTCATTTATTCTAGAGCTAAATGATTTTTATATATGTGAAAAATACAGGGAGCACAAAATAATAAAGCAAATGCAAACAGAAGACAAATATTAGTATTTAAAAGAAAAGACAAGGCTCTACAAATGAAATGAAGAGGTTAGTTTTTCAAGCATTCATATATTAAAAGGATGTTCAAATGTTATTCTTCCTGTGTCAGCATGTCTGAGGAATTCACAAAACTAATAAAAATGAGTCTAAGTACCCCCACCACAAATAGAGTTCCTAAATTTTACAAGCAGTTCTTCAAAAAGGGTGACCAAAATGGTTTGATGAGAATTGGCACATCAACCTCTGCTATGGACTGAATTGTGTTCCCCCAAAACTCATTGGGGAAACTCACTCATTCACTGAAGCCTTAATCTCAGTGTGATGGTTTTGGAAATGGAACTGCTGAGCAGTAATTAGATTATAGAAGGGAGCCCTCATGATGGGATTAGTGGTCTAAGAGACACAAGGAAGTATGCTCTCTCTCTCCCTTCCTGTCTCTCTTTCTCTCTCTCTCCTCCCTTACCCCTTAATGACTTCATATAAGGATACAGCAAGGGGGCAGTCATCTGCAAGGCAGGAAGAAAACCCTCACTAGGAACCAAATTTGGGGGCACCTGACAGGCTCAGTCCATAGAACATGTAACTCTTTATCTCAGGGTCTTTAGTTCAAGCCCCACATTGATTGTGGAGCCTACTTAAAAAAAAAAAAAAAAAAGAACCAAATCTTCTGTTACCTTGATCTTACACTTCCCAGCCTCCAGAACTGTGAGAAATTAATGTTGTTTAAGCCACTTGGTCTGTAGTATTTTGTTATGGCAGTCAGAGCCAACCAAGACAATCTCCATTTGGCTTACATGTTGATGAAATGTGATAAATGGGATTTCTTCAAAGACAAGCTAGATGGGATACTGTAGCATTTCCCATCCTCGGTGTGGAGGAAAAGGGTTCTTTCTCCTTCACTTCATGACAAATAAGGGAAAATTCCAAAGAAACCTTGAGCATGCTTCACTTGAGTCTCCTGGAGATTGGGGGATGAGGTTATGGGTATCTGATTCATGCCTATAAAAGTGTAAAGGTCAGTGGCTGACAGGTGGGCAGGACAGCTCAGCTCTGAGAGCAGAGCCAAGAACACCATTCTGGGAATGGCCTCTCCTTCTAGAGCTTGGCAGGGCAAAGGTACATTTTTTCCATGAGCCTGATGTGAGATCCACAGAAGGGTCCCAGGCTTAGGTCATCTTGAAGTGGACACTGGCCAAGAGTCTTAGAATGGATCACCTCTGAGGGTGAGATGATTTACTTGGAAGTCACGTGAGGTAAAGTACTGCAAAACAGGATTGAGGAAAGACACAGAATCATTTCCCAGCAGAGACTTACCTATGTCAGAGAATTGCAGCTGGAAGACTTCCAGCAACAGGAGTCTGAAAATCCCTCAGAAGCATCCAGAAGAAAAAAAATAACAGCATTTGGACATCAAAATCCATAGGGCCCCAATATTAGGTTATACCTATACCAGTCGATTGAGACCTATCTTCTTTTTTGCCTCTCCTTTGTCTCCACACTCCAACCTGATGAATCAAGGGGCAGCACTGTGAATGGGGGAAAAGCCCAGAAGAGTGAGGTGAGGATTAAAGAAGTTGGCTGTAACCCCTGTTCATATGGGGGTGTTGAGTCCAGACTTCAGCTGGGAAAAAGAGAAATTTTCAATTGAATGAGTGATTACATTAAAATGGACTAATCTTTGAAATACCAGAAAACAACTTTAAAAGAAGAAGAAAGGAAGAAAGATGTTATAGTGATTGTCTGAAGGGGACTTAGTGAGAAAGAATCTGTTTGCTTTCTGCTCACAACTCACCAGGATCAGTTTATGCAATAAATCTGATACATATAACAAAAGCATTTCTCCCCAGTGCAATTAAAAATTTTAAATCCTTTAAAGAGCCTATGAAAAGTTCACATTCTGTATTGTCAAGCACAGGCTGAAGGTTTCCATTCAAATTAAGAAACTGAATATTTCCACTCAGGGTTTGTCATCATCATTCTTTGCAGTAATTAGCACCGATCTGAAGAAGTATTATAAGTAACCTGGGAACCAACATCTTACTAGGGGTTAACCTTTAATTCTTGGAACTTTTGTTTCCAAATTTGCAGATTGGCAATGATAACCTCTAGAATAATATGCCCCTTCCCTTTAAATAAGGAAATATCATTTATTTATTTTGCTATCCATAATGCCAAGAGCAGTGCCTGGCACATGAGAGATATTCAATAAACATTGAATGAATGCCTTTCCTGCCTAGTTTACAAAAATACTGTAAAGATCAGATGAGGTGGTAGACATGACATGTTTTAAACACTACACCAAAGCCAAAGGTATACACAAAGTGTCATTATGCAGGATGGAAGTTTTGAAATGTCCAGATGCCATATTTCCCAGGCACATTTGGCATGTCATTCAACTACAATCATTCAACTACAATTTATTAAATGTCTAATATGTTAAGTTTTTTGTTTTGACATGTCTATTCCAGTCTGTCTTGAGTACTACACATGCCATAAGTTTAAGGTTCTTAAAAGGAGCCAAAGAGGTAAAGAAAAATAATTTTGGAACAAAAATGTTTCCTTAAGAATAAAATAAAAGGGAATTTGGGATAACTCTCATGCTAAAAAATGAGGAAAGGTGCCAGAAGACCTGGTTTTTATAGGCATCTAAAAATGATGGTGACAATAATGTAATTCTAGATCAGTGGACTGGCAGACTAGCATAATATACAAGGAAGCGCAGATGCCAGAGCTTCATTGATCACTGAAATGCCACCTGCTAAAATGCCAGAAGGAAGACATAATTAAAATTATGTAACCCAAGGAAGAGCCTTTTTTTTAAACTTGAAACTTTCAGAAGTGTTCTCTGCAGTAATGCGTGTGTGTGTGTGTGTGTGTGTGTGTGTGTGGTGATTTCCAAAATGATAAAGCAAAAATAGTTTCCAAGCCATATTTAGATTGAGGCAAGTCTGTAAGTCCTAGGGCTCTCTCATCCCCTGCTCATTTTTCTGTAGCTGACAATGAAAATACACACTTTTGTAACACCCATTCCCTTTTATAGCCATGGGGGTTGTTATGAAGGATTGTAGACTTATAGCAATAATAGAAGACTTACATATACTACACCTGATTCCCAGCAGCAGACAGACAATGAAATTTGAATGTATCCTGTTTAGATTCTGTGCCTTGGGGTGAGCATAGGAGAAGGAAGAGAATTCTTTCCCCATCATTTTGAAGTCAACATTACATTTTAACCAAATGCACACACATATGCCTGCACTTCTTTCCCCAGCTGCTCCTTCTGGTTAATTTGTTTACTTCTACAAGCTACATCTTGCCAGTGGTTTTATCAGCCTCTCCTGCTACTATAAATCTACCCTATTACTTAATATGCTGCAATAAATAATTTGTATTTGTGACTGTAAACAGTACTGGCAACCGCTCTGGATGATAAGGACTTGACAAAGTCTGCGGAGTCTTTATTTGTCCATGGCAGACAAAACCCTGCTGTTTGTATCCTGTATTGAGGGCAAATCCAAAACTGTGAGCTTTACACATTCTGTTGGCAGTTGTCATTTACACGTTAAACTACATGTGAGGGCTACAACTGCTTTGATTGTTATTTTGTATGTGATTCATACTTTTTTCATATTTTTTGAAGTAATGAAATAACAAACTGGATAAAATAAGAGATTCTACACAGGTTTAAATGCCCACCAAAGAATATTTAAAAATGAATCCCACCAAAGGAAAAAAAAAAACCCCACCTATTTAAAAGAAACATTTATCTCCAAATCATATGACTTTTAAGGGATTAAGGATAATGTAGAGTAATACAGTTGAGAAAAATCCCTTTTTCATACATCTACAGATGACATATAATTCTCCAGTTGCATGCTGTGTGGACCACTGCCAGACTTGGGTCACCAGAATTAACTTCTCTGGCAAATTAGTGTGGGAATAAGAGAATTGCTATGCTGCACAGTCTTTTACTTGATATTCAATGCCAGATTTTCTCAGGTTCTTTTTCTCTTTTCTTTCTACATTTATGCACACAAATGTACATTTGTATCTGAGTACCAAAGCTATAATGATTCAGTGACTTTGTACATGATTTAAATGCACTAATTTTGTAATTATGAGCACAGTAGATGCATGTGCAAAAACAGAGGCACTCAGAAAAGTGTGTCCATTGAATTTAAATGAAATAGGAATTCCTATTTAAAAACTGAACTGATTAAATATTATTCTGACATGAAGCACGATATGCCATTTGTTGCTGCTTTGAGGCACCTTTTCTTCATTCCATCAGTAATTTGTCAAGCTAAGACATGCAACCTATAACCTCCAAAGCAACAATACAGGAATTATTTCTTGTGAAATGAAAGAAAAGTAGTCCTCAATTAAGATGCACATATCAAGCCAGTAGAATAGAAGTGAAGAACTTGAACTTCTATTAAATATGATCTCTAATCATTACCAGGATGATGCATGCACTAGATTCTTTACCTTTGCAGTAGGATCTTTCCTGAAAAATCATGTTCATAGTTTTCTTGACCCACTGGAATGCTGATGGAAATCTGAATCCTGAGGGGCACTCGGGATTTGTTTATCATTATTTCAGTTTAGAATGGACACAGTGAAGTAGTGACTCTTGTATTTATTTTCAAGTTCCCAGTGCCTAGCACACTAAGACATAGAAAATCTTGAAAATTATTGAATGAATGATGGATGGATGAGTGAATAAGTACAAAAAAGTAACTTGACAAATTTACTCAATTAGATAGTGACAAAACTATCAGGGATACTCTTGCACTGCTGATAATTATGTAAATTGGCAAAACCACTTTGCAGAATGATGTAGCATTATCTAGTTAAGTTGAAGATATGCATATCCTGTGACCCTGAATCCCTCTCTTAGATATATATATATATCTCCAAGAGACATGCATGGTTATGTGCTGTACAATAAATATGCATTATGTTCATTAGTATTCTTTAATATATCCTCAAGATGGGTTCAACCCAAATGTTCTTCACCAGTGGAATAGATTTTAAAAAGTATGGTATAGTCATATGATAGAATATTGTACAGTAATTAAAATAAAAAATCTGTCGTGGCTCAAATTTCTAAACATTTTATTGAATAAAACTGAGAGTCAGGAGTGCCTGGATGGCTCAGTTGGTTAAATGACTGAGTCCTTGATTTCAGCTCAGGTCATGACCTCAGGGTCCTGAGATCGAGCCCTGTATTGGACTCTACCCTGAGCATGGAGCTGCTTGAAATTCTCTTTCTCCCTCTGCCCCTCTCCCTGCTCTCTCTCTCGAAATAAAATTTAAAAAAAAAAAGGCTCTGAAAATCACAAAGGAACACAGAATACAATTCCATTTGTACAAAGCTCAAAGATAGGCAGAACTATAAACTATGTTGTTAAGATAAAGTAAATAGGGGTAACATGATTAAGAAAGGAAATCAGTGCTATAAAGTTAGGATAGTGGTTACCTCTATGGGAAAGAAAGAGCTGTGGTTAGAAAAATTTGCATGGGTTGGGGAGGGCATCTGGATGTAATGATGTTCTGTTTCTTGATCTGATTGATTGTTATACCTCACTTTATAAATATTGATTAAACTTTCTATGAAGGTTTTATGTACTCTGCTATAAATATATCTCACAGTAAAAGGTAAAACAGGTGGAAAGTCCAATCCAATTTATATTTACCATTAAAACAGTTCAACAATATATTGATCATAAACTTGTGCAAGGAGCTGTTGGCAAAAGTAACATTTTTCTTCAGCTTTATTGAGATATAATTGGTATACAGCATTGTATAAGTTTAAGGTATACAACATAATGATTTGATATATGTATATGTAGCAAAATGTTTACCACAATAAGTTTAGTTGAGGCACCCATCACCTCACATAGTTACCATTTTTCTATGTGATAAGAACTTTTAAGATCTTATCTCTTAGCAACTTTCAAATATACAATATGGTATTATTAACTACAATATATCACTAACAACAGATTCCTAATAATTTTCTTCTGATAACCAATTCTGTACTTATCAAGTCATCATGATCACCTTTAATTTTGGAATCACAAAATATTAATGTCAACAGTCAAGTAGTCCAACCCTTTACTTTATGTCACTATCCAAATAAAGCCATTGAGACCAAAGGGAATTGGCTAAGTTTAGGTAAATCTCAGAAGTGCCAGCCTTGTTTCTCTCTAATACTGCAGCATGTTATCCCTAAATTTCTCCCCAGTCAATAAAGTTAAGAGAAAAATGCTCATTCCTCTGTCCTGGTCTGATTTCAAGATTTTTCTCCTTCAGGCCATTGGCTATACATATCATAATACTTCTCATTTTTCTAGCTTTCTTCCCTCTGTAGTCAGCTGCAGTAGAGTGAATAAGATGGGGCCATGGCTTAATAGTATTAACTGACCCTGATATGAGCTAAATTGTGTGCAAAATAAATCATTAGTGTTTTTATGCAGAGGGGGTCAGGTGGAGGTTTTGATGAAAGACTGAGATTCATGCAGAAATTTTGGAAAGCCCATTAGACTAAGCCCATAAGATAAGGTTGGAATTAATAGATTGAGATTAGACCCTACAAATCTTCCTTCTTAACAACTGTTTTTTTTTTTTAAAGATTTTATTTATCTATTTAATTGACAGAAAGAAACAGCAAGAGAGGGAATACAAGCAGGGGGAGTGGGCGAGGGAAGCCAAGCAGGGAGCCCGATGCGGGGCTCGATTCCAGGACCCTGGAACCATGACCTGAGCTGAAGACAGTCGCTTAACCAACTGAGCCACCCAGGTGCCCCTTTTCTTAACAACTTCTAAAAACTGAAAATTTTATCAAAAAAATCTTACGAGGTTACAGATTGACCTTAACCTGAAGAATTTAGCTTTTTCTTTTTTAATGTGAATTTTGACTTTCTTTTGAATCTCAAAAAATATATGACATTATAAATGTTAACATTTATAAAAGGCACATACCATGGAAAACTATAAACTAAAATGCCATTTTCTCCTGCAATAGCTCCTCTAGAGTTTCTATAAATAAATAAGAGAGTTTAGGCCTAAAACTTTAAGCACTTTGAGTTTTTATAAAGCCTTTATATAACATTAATTAATTTTTAAATTCAGCTATCTAAAGAAGACTAAATTTTAAAATGCCACTGTAAACTGCCTGAGAGCCTATTTATTTCAACATTTTTTACAAACTGGAAATCATTAGGATATTTTAGAAGTACTGTACAAGATAGTAGACCTTAGTTTTCTTTAAAGAGAATTATGGGCACCAGTAAGTGAACAGTACCATAATAAGTAATTTTTCCAGTCTCACATCCCTATAGGAGCTCAAGGACCAAAGGCAGATTATCCTGATAGAACCACTGGGAAAAGCAGATTTTATCTGTGACTCTCCATTCAGGGAATATGCTCTTCCTGCTTAATAGAAGTGGTCCAGATTTCAGACATAACATCCCAGAATTATGCTGGAAGTGGAGCTGGAATGGCATTCAAAGGGGCTATAATGTGTTTGCAAGATGTGTTTGTTCTACACATATAGACGAACAATACTTTCTTGACTACTTTAATGGTAAAATGCACATTAACTGAGGACATGTTGTGATCATTATTATTCAGTTCTGCATGTTCTGTAACCACTTTTTAAAATAAAAAAAAAGAAAAGAAAAGAACACAAACGAAGGGAAATAATTCCTGAAGATGATGTTTCAAATTCAGAGTACAGAACTGAAAATACATAATTAATAATAGTAACAACTATTTATCAAGGACTTAGATTAATAAAGTACTTCACATTAAATTATTGGTTGTTCCTCACAACTGCAATAAGATGTGTAATGTATCTTGCAGGAAAGAGAAATTTGATAGAACAGATTTTAATTCAGCCTTCAGGATATTCAATGGAAAGATCATTTGAATATCATTTAAGATTATACTTCAAACCTTGAACATAATATCATTCTAACTCTGAATTCTTTATCTTTCATTTATATCACTTTATTTGCATGTTTTCTTCTTGGTTTCTCTACTCATTTTTTGTTGCGTTGATTGGTTAGTTTGGACTAACCTGGTTAGTGCCTAGTTCCAAAAGGAGATGAAGCAACTTACATGTATGTGGGTCCACAAACTCAGGGTTGCAAAAATGTCAGGGGGAAGAGCCCATCTCTGTTGTTCTTGGTTTCATTGGCCATTCTCTGATTTCCCTCATCCTCCACATTCTTCAATCACAAAAGCCTTCTCCTTTCTTTTTCCCTTTTTTACAAACTCCTTTGCGTTCATTTAAGAGTATAAGCATCTGGAAAACAGAAGCAAAAATACTTGCATGCTATTTTTGTTTCATGGCTGCTCTTTTTAGTGTCTCACCTACAGTATAAAACTGAGAACATAACACTAAAGAACAACTGAAGAATAGGCAGTTGTATAAGAGGTCAAAGCAATTTGGTGCAAGAACACAACTCTTTGATTTAATTTATAAATATATGTATTTATCTCCATGTGATCTCATTCCAAAGGTCATTTGATGAGTTTATACAAATGCTATACACCATAAAAGATAAAATACATAATAAGGGAAATTGGAATGTATATGGGAATGGGGACTTTAGAAAGTAGTATAAAGCCAAGGTGAAGATTGGCACCCAACATTGCATGCTAAAACTTAGCTCAAAATTTCTCTCTGAGTTTCCTAGTCAAGAACCCAAATGGAAACACAAACATTTAGGCACTTCACAGAGTCCAAAAGATGAAAAATGAGCCAACTATCTAGAAAAACATAGCTTGTCTGTTTTTGAGGCCTAAGAGAAATTTCTTCCATGGATCTGCATAACAGAGAAACTCTCTCAAATAGTGACCTGTATCCTCTACTTAAAACAGACACACACACACACACACATGCACACACGCACACACACACACATCAAATGTCATATGCGTTTCTGATGAAAGTCAAGTTGTGATTAAAAATGTGGAGACTAGGCGCCTGGGTGGCTCAGTTGGTGAAGCGACTGCCTTCGGCTCAGGTCATGATCCTGGAGTCCCGGGATCGAGTCCCGCATCGGGCTCCCTGCTCGGTGGGGAGTCTGCTTCTCTCTCTGACCCTCTCCCCTCTCATGTACTCTGTCTCCCATTCTCTCTCTCAGATAAATAAATAAAAAATCTTAAAAAAAATAATAAAATAAAATAATACCCCATTACTAGCCAGAGGAAAATTTGAAAGTATAAACTAAAGGATCTTTAAAATATCTTTTATCTCATTGACCAATTTTAATTAAGGAAGAAAATTGCAACATATGTTACAGTAATTTCAATTTTAGAAATGGTCAAGAGGGCGCCCGGGTGGCTCAGTTGGTTAAGCGACTGCCTTCAGCTCAGGTCATGATCCTGGAGTCCCGGGATCGAGTCCCGCATCAGGCTCCCTGCTCGGCGGGGAGTCTGCTTCTCCGTCTGACCCTCCCCGCTCTCGTGCTCTCTCTGTCTCATTCTTTCTCTCTCAAATAAATAAATAAAATCTTTAAAAAAGAAAAAAAAATGTGGAGACTTAGGAGAGAGAGACTAGGTTTGGATTTCAGTTCTGCTACTGCCACCTGTGCGACCTTAGTTAAGTTTTTCCTGTGGAAGGCCTCAGTTTCCTCCCTTGGCGAAGAAAAGCACCCAGTTCAGAAGACTGTGAGCATAAATATTTCCTTTAAAGATGTTGCCTGACCAATAAAAAAGGCAATTTATGTTAGCTTCTAATCTTGTCATTACTCTTCATAATCATTTATTCAACACACATTTACTGAATACTGGCTATATGCAAGGCACCATTCTAGACACTGGGGATGCAACAGTGAACAACACAGATCAGAATCCCTGCTTATTGAATAGAGTTTGAATTAAACTAGGAGGAGGCTGACAACAATCAAAATATTTAAGTAAAATGCATAGTATGGTAGGAGACCATCAATGCAGCGGAAAAGTAGGAATGAGGGTTAACAGTGCCAGAGATAAGTGTGGATGGTCTCAGTTTTAAATAAGATTGCTGGTTAGAGGCCTCTGCTGATGGGTTAGTGAGAAGGCATGGGTGTATGTGAAGGAAGGCATTCCAGGCAAAGGGGGCACAATGGCTGTTCATAAGTGTTTGAGGAATAACAAGGGGACTAGTTTGGCTGAAGCAAAGGAATGAGGAGAGTGACAGAAGATGAGGTCAGGGAACTAACGAGGGGCCAGACCCAGAAGAACCGTGTAAATGCCTTGTTGCTTTCTGTGTGTGATGGGGGTTACTGGAGAATTGAAGAAGACAAGTGATGTGATCTGACTTACATTTTAATGAGGCCATCTGATTCCTCTGTCAGGAAGCTTTTGGGTTTATCCAGGGGAGTAGTAATCATAGCTTGCACCATGATGGTGGCAGTGGAGATGATAAAAACTAGTCATCACCTGGGTTTTTTTGTTTTGTTTTGAGATTAGAGGCAACAAAATGTGATAAAGGATTACATGTGGGATATCAAAGGAAAAGAGGAGGCAGTGATGGCCCCAAAGTTTTTGATCTGAGCAAATGGAAGGATTGAGTTGATGCCAGCTGGATGAAGACAGAGAGGTGCTAGGGGAAGACTGGGAGTATCAGTCTCAGGGAGAATAATATCAGTATCAAAATTATCACTGTTATTGTTAATACTGTTTTCCTTGGAGCAAAGTGATGGCATACCCCCAAAATGTAATTCAGAGGAAACACTTCAATGAAGATCTGAGAGAATGTAGTATAAGTGTGCAGCTTTTTGATGGTCTAACTAATGCAAGGATAAAATTTGTGATATTAGGAGGAATTAATCAACTGCTTATCCTTTAGGCAACCTTCCAAGTTATTTCTTACAACTGCAATGTTGATAATATTTGGACAACAGAGAATTCTTTGGCATGAAACTGTCATGTTCTTTATACTGCTGCCTAGAGGAAACCCATGTGCTTTGATAGTCAATTGTGTGGATAGTATAATTAATTATCTACAATGAAAATGAAAAAAAAGTGTTGAAGTTAAAGAGATAATCATCTCACCTTCACAGAGAGGAAGGTGAAGGAGTAAATGGTGGGGGTAAACATTTTCATCAGAAAACAACACAAACAAATGGGAAAATAAAGACCTTCAAATTCTTTTCCATGAAACATTGCTCTAATAACTTTGACCTGGCAAACTTTCAAAGCAGCATTACCAATCACCTAACAGAAAATTTTCATTAACATACCCATGAGAGTTTTAATTTAATTTAATTTAATTTTATTTTATTTTATTTTTAAAGACTTTATTTATTCATTTGAGACACAGAGATACAGAGAGAGAGAGCATGAGCAGGGAGAGAGGCAGAGGGAGAAGGATAAGCAGGCTCCCCGCTGAGCCAGGAGCCCGATGTGGGGCTCCAGCCCAGGAACCTGGGATCATGACCTGAGCCGAAGGCAGATGCTTAACCATCTGAGCCACCCAGGCGCCCCGAGAGTTTTAATTTTAAAGTAATATAAATTCTTGATGAATTCAGCAAGACTAATTAAGGTGCAAAAATACCTCTCTGAGTGGCTAAATGAGCTAACCTTCTATAAGATGTTATGTTTACTAGACAATTTAATGTTAGAAGACATCTCCTTTAAATGGAAGGTTTTTTGTTTTGTTTTGTTTTGTTTTTTTGCTTTTAGTATACTAGTACTTAAGTCATTTTTCCTGACAATAATTGAACATCATATTTAGTTGTCAATTGAGACTTCTCTTACTTTGAGATAATAACAACATATCAGTAGCAACTTTCTATTTATTGTGATAGAGGTGTTTGCATTGAAATCAATCAAAAGGAGTTTCAAGAACATCTGTTAAGAAAAGATGGATAAAGAACACTGCTTTTTCAGAGCACTTAAAATTATCTGAAATGTGGCTACTCTTTCTGGAAAGGATGATTGAGAATTGGGGAGGGAGGAAGTATCCCTTTCTATTCTAAGAAAAATATCTAGAAAATATAAAAATCAGGGGAAATCTGCACCAAACTGGAAACTAAGGAATAAACCCATAAAACTGACACTAACTTAAAATACTTTCTGCTAGAATCAATGTGGACAGGGCATGAATAAAGAAGAATCTATTTGTAAATCACTGGCTCTAAAGAGGATTATCTCATAGGAAATATGCAGTTGATATCCTGGAGGATGTAACCCTTTCAGGATTTGGAGAAGTAAGCTGTGAAACTGAGCAGTCAAACCCCATGTAGGCCCCATTGAGTCACATGGATCCCGTATCCCATATGTCATAATGGTACTGGAGCTGGGAACTCAGAAAGGTAAAAGGAACAGAAAAGCTGCATGTAGTAATGATGACTGCTGTGAATTGGCAGAACACTCCAGTCACTTCTAAGATGAAATTGAACTGGGCTTTCAGGACCTGTTGATCTGGAATATGGGTATCCTGATACTGAGTGGGAGGCTCTATTGACTGGAAAGTTGGTTTTGTTGACTGGTCCAAAAATATAAGACTGTTGGTGCACCTGGAAGAAGGCTGGGTCTCAACAAATCTAGCTACTGATGCAGAGGCTTTTTTAAAAACAGAAGAGAAAGCATGCAGAGATGAAGTTAACCTGCTGAGATTATTCATAGCCTTAGTGGCCCCACTCCTCTTATACACTATGTTAACACATAAGCAGCATGCCCTCCAGTTTGAGCTTTAAAAGAATTTCTCTAAGGGGCGCCTGGGTGGCTCTGTCGGTTGAACATACACTCTTGGTTTCAGCTCAGGTCATGATCTCAGAGGGTTGAGAGACTGAGCCTGGAGTCTGGCTCTGTGCTGAGCACAGAGTCTGCTTGAGATTCTCTCCCTCTACCCCTCCCCCTACTCATGCACAGACACACACTCTCTCTCAAATAAATAAATAAAATCTTTGAAAAAAAAAAGAGGGATTTCTCTAACAGCATACAAGTGGAAAATGAGGAAGCCTAAAAATCCCCTTGCCCTGTTTTTGTGAGGAAATACTAGACATAGATCGCCTTGCCATCTTTGAAAAATAAGGAAATTCAAAGAGAGGCCTATGAAAAGACTTCATAATAAAATTGAGCACAAAGCATTCAAGATACAGAGAGAAGAAAAATTTAAGAAATAGACTTTATTTTTTAGGGCAGCAAAATTGAGCAGAAAGAATAGAAATTTCTCATATACCTCCTGCCTCCACACATGCATAATCTCCCCCATTAACAACACTCCCCACCAGAGTAGTACATTTGTGACAATCAGTGAACCCACAATAACACATTATCATCACCCAAAGACCATAGTTTACATTATTCTTGGTGGTGTATATTCTGTGGGTTTGAAGAAATATATAATGAATGACATGTTTCCATCATTATGATATCACAGAGTATTTCCACTGCCTTAAAAATCCTCTTGTGTTCTGCTTATTCATCACTCCCCACACCCCTGCATCTCCTGGCAACCGCTGATCTTTTACTGTCTCCTTAGTTTTGCCTTTTCCAGGTGTCATAAAGTTGGAACCATATAGTATGTAGCCTTTTCAGATTGGCTTCTTTCAGTTAGTAATATATATTTAAATTTCCTTCATATATTTTCTTGGTTTGATAGCTTATTTATTTTTAGAGCTGGACAATATTTTATTGTCTGGTTGTACCACAGTTTATTTATCCATTCACCTACGGAAAAACATTCTTGGTTGCTTCCAGGTATTGGCAATTATGAATAAAGCTGCTACAAACATCTAAAACCATATTCTTGAAAAATATTTTATACATACAGCAAAAAATTTCAGATTCTATTTGCTTTATCTTTTTGACAATAGAAGAAAACATAGACTATATAAGGTGAGAGATAAAAGGTAAGAAGGGAGATTATTAAAATGGAACCATCTGAGAGGAAACAAGTTTGAAGAGAACATAGTAATAGAAGGGAATAATGTTATGAAGTTACAGAAAATTTTAAAATGTTTTAAAACCAGTTAAGAACAGAAACTATACAACAGACAACTGAACAAGTATTATAGATCTCAGAATGTGGACAATAATAATAAAAACAACAATTTAACTGAGCAGGAAAAAAGAGAGTTATGTGGAAAATAGCATAGAATTGCTGAAGAAATCAGAACATATTAAAAATGATACTAAAACACAAAGTAGAAGATATTTCAGAGCTAAAGATATAATTTGATGGTTAACAAAATTTATAGAATTAGTTTTAAGACTAAGACATGGATATAGTAAAGCTATTGAAATTTAAGCAAAAGGAATTCAACAAGCATTCCAGCAAGAAATAGTGAATAAATAACACTTTTCTTGCCAAGGCAACAGTATACTCAGATCTGTCTTCTACGGTTGTAGAAAAGAGTAAACAATAGCTAGCCTTTTTTTTCTCCTTCTTGTTCCATTATGGAAAATTTCAAATATATACAAAAGTGGGGAAATTTGTATAATAAACCCATATATACCCATCCCCAGCTCAACATTTATCAACTCATGCCAACCTGGTTTCATCTGTATCTCTACCCATTCCCCCCTTCCCCAATCTTAGAAGCAATTCTAAGACATTGTATGAGTTTATTCATAAATACATCATTACATATTGTTAAAATATAAGTACTCTTTTTTTAAAAAAACCACAACTATAAACCATTACCACACCTTAAAAACATACCTTTATAATGTCATTTAACAGCCAAACAGCATATAAATCTTCCCCAATTTTATATATTTACTTTTGTTTTGTTCAAATCAGGATCCTAAATACATTCACAAATTGTTTGGTTTAGTCTCTAAAGTATAATTTAGTCTCCTCCCATTCTTTTTTCCTTATAATTTATTTGTTGAGGAAATAGTTACTTCTCCGTTCTATACAGTTGGAGGGAGAACACTGTAATTTAAAAACTCTAAATTTATGATCCATGTATCTTTCCCAAAATGCAAGCAAACAACAAAATCTATGAAAATAAAGAATCTCAAACTGGAGATGTTGTGATATAGAACTGTCTATGAAAAAGGATTTAAGCCTTAAAATTACAAATCTACCTTACAAAGTAGAATGAAAATGTCATGACTCATTCTTAAATTCAAAGATGCATAATGTCTGAGTCTGTAATCCTAGATCATTTCAACAAAACAATATCCCAAAGATTTTGGACTATTGTGTTTTCATTTTCATTTGTCTCCATATATGTTCTGATTTCCTCTTTGTTGATCCATTGGTTGTTTAGTAGCATGTTGTTTAGCCTCCATGTATTTGTGTTTCTTCCAATTTTTTTCTTGTAATTGATTTCTAGTTTTATACTGTTATGATCTGAAAAGATGTTTGATAGGATTTCAATCTTCTTAAATTTATTGAGACTTGTTTTGTGGCCTAACATGTGATCCATCCTGGAGACTGTTACATGTGCATTTGAAAAGAATGAACATTCTGTTGTTTTGGGATGCAATGTTCTATATATATATCTATCAAGTCCATGTGGTCTAATGCGTCATTCAAAGCCATTTTTCCCTGTTGATTTTCTGTGTGGATGACCTAGCCATTGATAAAAGTGAGATGTTAAAATGCCTACTACTATTGTATCATTGTCAATTTCTCCTTTATGCTTATTTATATTTGCTCTATGTATTTAAGTGCTTCTATGTTGGGTGTATAAATATTTACAATTGTTATATCCTCTTGTTGGATTGATCCCTTTATCATATGTATATACCCTCCTTTTATCTCTTGCTGCAGTCTTTGTTTTAAAGTCTATTTTGTCTACATATTTCTATCCTGGCTTTTTGTTTGTTTTCATTTGCATGGAATATCTTTTTCTTTTTCCATCCCTTCTCTTTCAGTCTGTATGTGTCTTTAGGTCTGAAATGAATCTCTTATGGGGAGCATATGTATTGGTCTCTCTCCCTCTCTTTTTTTTTTTTTTTTAATCAGTCACCCTTCATCTTTTGTTTGGAGCATGTAGCTTTGAAATAATTATTGATGAGTATGTACTTATTGCCATTTTGTTAATTGTTTTGTGGTTATTTTTGTTCTTCTCTGTTCCTTCCCTTGCTCTCTTCCCTGTGGTTTGATGGTTTAATTAATTTTGTTTTTTAAGATTTTATTTATTTATTTGACAGAGAGAGACAACACGAGAGAGGGAACACAAGCAGGGGGAGTGGGAGAGGGAGAAGCAGGCTTCCCGCGGAGCAGGGAGCCTGATGCGGGGCTCGATCCCAGGACCCTGGGATCATGACCTGAGCCGAAGCAGATGCGCTTAACACCTGAGCCACCCAGGCGCCCTGGTTTACATTAATGTTATGTTTGGATTCCTTTTTCTTTATTTTTTTAAAGATTTTATGTATTTGTCAGAGTGAGAGAGAGAGAGCACAAGTAGGGGGAGCATCAGGCAGAGGGAGAAGCAGGCTCCCTGATGAGCAAGGCAGACACTTAGCCAACTGAGCCACCCAGGTGTCCCCCTTTTTCTTTATTTTTTGTGTATCTATTATTTTTTCTATTTGTGGCTATCATGGGTAATATATAATAACTTATGTGTACTGCAGTCTATATTAAGTTGGTAGCACTTAAGTTCAAACACACTCTAAAAGCATTAAATTTTTAGTCCCCCTCCATGTTTTATGTATATGATGTCCACTTTTTACATCTTTTTATTTTATGTATCCCTTGACTAATTTTTATTTTTTATTTATTTTTTTTTAAGATTTTATTTATTTATTTGAGAGAGAGAATGAGAGAGAGAGTGAACATGAGACGTGAGAGGGTCAGAGGGAGAAGCAGACTCCCTGCCGAGCAGGGAGCCCGATGCGGGACTCGATCCCGGGACTCCAGGATCATGACCTGAGCTGAAGGCAGTCGCTTAACCAACTGAGCCACCCAGGCGCCCTTGACTAATTTTTATAGATATAATTGATTTTACTACTTTTGTGTTTAACTTCCATGTTACCTTTACAAGTGATTAATCTACTACCATTACTATAAGTTTACTTTTAGCAATAAAGTTTTTCCTTTCATAATTTTCTTATTTCTGGTTATGGCCTTTTCTTCCCACTTAACGAAGTCTTTTTAACATATCTTATAAGGCTGGTTTCATCTTATAAGGCTGGTTTCTTCCCACTTAAAGAAGTCTTTTTAACATATCTTATAAGGCTGGTGATGAGCTCCTTTCACTTTTGTTTGTCTGCAGAACTCTTTAGCTCTCCTTCAATTGAATTATAACCTTGTGGGTGAGTATTCTTGGTTACATTTTTTTCCCTTTAGTACTTCGAATATATCATTCCAATCCCTTCTGGTCTGCACAGTTTCTGCTAAAAAATCAGCTGATAGTTTTGTGATATTTTCCTTGTGTATGTTTTCTCTTGATTCTTTTAAGATTATCTCTTTATCATTAATTATTGAAATTTTAACTATTATTATTTTGGACCTGCTTGGGTTCATCTTGTTTGGGACTCTGTGTTTCCTGGACCTGGATGTCTGTTTCATTCTCCAGATTAGGGGAGTTTTCAGCTATTATTTCTTTAAATAAGTCTTGCATCCTTCTTTCTGTCTTCTTCTGGGATCCCTTATAGTGCAAGTGTTATTATGCTTGATATTGCAGAGGTCTTTTAGCCTATGCTTCTTTTTAATTATTCTTTTTTGTTTTTGCTGTTCAGCTTGGATGCATTCCACTACCCCGTCTTCCAGATCGCTGGTCCATTTTTCTGCATCCTCCAATCTGTTACTGATTCCCACTAGTGTATTTTCCATTTCAGTTATTGTATTCTTCACCTCCAACTGGTTATTTTTTTATATTTTTTTGTCTTTTGGTTGAAGTTGTCACTGAATTCATTCACTCTTTTCTCAAGTCAAGTGAATATCTTTAAGACCATTACTTTGAACTCTTTATCAGGTATATTGCTTGTCTCCATTTCATTTAGATTCCGTGTGTGTGTGTGTGTGTGTGTGTGTGTGTGTGTGTGTGTGATTTTGTCTTATTCTTTCATTTGGGACATATTCCTCTGTCTTCTCATTTTGTCTAGTTCTCTGTGTTTGTTTCTATGTATTAGATAGGTCAGACATTTCTCCTGGTCTTGAAAGTACTGGCCTTGTGTAGAAGAGGTTCTGTTGTCCCCTGTAGTGTAATGCTCCTGATTACAGAACCAGGTACTCCAGATGTGTCCCCTCTGTGGGCTGCATATGCCCTCTCCTTGTGGCTGAGCCATGATTGCTATGGGCACACTGGTGGGGTGGGGTTGGCCTTTAGCCTTAACTGGCTGTAATAACCCTCTTTGCCTGCTTAGGTGCAATGGGCAGGGTTTATTCCCGTGCTATTGAGAGGCATGGCTGCAGCCACCATAGGCTTGCTTGTGGTTGGGGCCAGCGCTCAGCCTAGCTGTCTGCAGTTAGTGTTTGTGACAGCTACACACGCACCCAAGGGCAGGGCTTGCTCCCTGAGCATTCAGCTAAGAGGCCTGGCTGCAGGAAATGCCAGTCCATTGTATGTGAGGTTATCCCTCTCCCTATCCAGGACAGGAGTCACCTTGGAGGGCCACTGGTCCTGACCAGGGCTGCCTTACTGGGTGTGGTTGGGCAGGAGCCACTTTGGAAGGGTATCTGTCCTGGCAGGTAGATTGAAAGGGGCAGATCTGCAGGGAAATGCTGGGGCAGGACACACCTTAGTAACAGGGTAAATGGAGCACATTAGAACTAGCTCCCACAAGCATCTGGCTACCTAGGATGGGAAGGACAGAAAAATAGTTCCCACCAGCACTTTTGTTCCCAGACATATTTCCTGAAAATCCTTGCCCCTCCAGCTTACAATCTAAGATTAATCAATAAATCTCCTTAAAGTATACTCCAGGTGCTTTTCAGATTGCTGCTTCTGTGCTGTGTGTTCAGCAAAGTTATTTAGCATGCTGTCTCTTTAAGGGTGGGGATTTGGTTTTATACATTTTAGGGACTTGTCTTCTCAGTGCAGGTTCCTAGGGCCAGAGGTGGAGTCTGACCTTCTTTCTCCTCTGTCCTTACAATGGCCCTTCTATTTGTAGTTAGTTACACCTGGGGTTTGGTTCCTGACCACATCTTTGCCCTTCCTCCTCTTTTGATGTGACCTTTTCTCTATGACCAACTGTGGAAGATCTGTTCTGCCAGTTTTCAGGTCATTTTCAGAGTCAGTTGCAATAGATGTAGTTGTTGCCTCATTGTGTCCATCGGGGATGAGATGAGCTCAGAATCCTCTGATTCCACCATCTTCCCCCTCTGACTCTGAAGGGTTATTTATTATCTTCCCAGTATGAATATTCAGATGTGAACTCCAACTGTATTTTTACCCTTTTACTTTAGGAATGATATATCTTCAGTGTGAGATTTTTAATGTTGACTAAAGAGTGAGTGATCAAGGGGCACCTGGGTGGCTCAGTCGTTAAGCGTCTGCCTTCGGCTCAGGTCATGATCCCAGGGTCCTGGGATCAAACCCCGCGTCGGGGTCCTTGCTCCATGGGAAGCCTGCTTCTCCCTCTCCCACTCCCCCTGCTTGTGTTCCCTCTCTCTTTGTCTCTGTCAAATAAATAAATAAAAATCTTTAAAAAAAAGAGAGAATGAGTGATCATTAAAGACACTTCATTTGTGACATGGAGAGTCTTTTATGAAGTATGAATCCTCTGCAAACATTGCTCTACAAGTAATAGATTTCCAATGTTTACTTCACTAAATTGTTTCATGAAATGCATGCTGTACCCCAGGAAGATTCCCTCTCCTGGAAAAAGAACTCACATGGGAGAAAAAAAAAAAAAACAACTATGTCTGTAATCAGTGTGGTGGAACCTTCAGTGGTTATTCATTCTTCAAATGACAAAAGTCAAATGACTCACTCAGGGAGGGAAACCATACAAGTCTCTGTAGGAAAGCCTTTAATGCATACTTGTCCTTAGACAACCTCAGAAACTTTATACTGGAGAGAAACCCTATAAATGAATGTGGAATAGCCTTCTTCTGGAGTGTGCAACTACACAGACATCGGAGAATTAACACAGGGAGATAAACTTTATAAATTTAATGACTACAGGGAAGGTGTCAGCTAGAGAGCTAAGCTTCATTCACACCAAAGAATACAGGGTAGAACAACTCTATGTCTGAAATCTGTGTAGAAAGGACTCCATTGATAATTTGCCTTTAAAAAACATGAGCAGATTCACATAGGAGAACCGCCCCCTTCCTATAATTACTGTGAAGGGACCTTCAGTTAAGCTCTAGCCTTGGTGTGTACAAGAAAACTCTGAATTAATATAACATGTAAAATAGGAAAGAATGTAGGAGAGGCTTTATGGAGAGATCGGCACTTTAAGAACATATACTTACCCCCCCAAAAAAGATTATAATTTTTTAAAATACTGAAGGATAGGGTGAGGGGAGAAATCATAAGAAGCCCTGGACTTGGGGACGGAAATTGTAATAAAACATATATTTTAGAAATGTAAGCCTCACAGTGTTGCATTCTTACTCTGTGCCTGGGCAAACAAAAAGATTCAATACATGGAGCCTAGTTTAATAAAGACTGTCAGGTAAGAAGCTAAAAGTTATACAGAGGCTTTAAAATATTTCTGGTGGGTTAGATTTGTTGTCTAGTTTGTCATGGTTAATATTTAGTTTAATTTCATTGTGATTGGAGAATGTTGCCTGTTTCCATTCTACTTTTTAGAATTGATTGAGTTTGAATTGCCATCTTACTAAATGATTTATTTTTATAAATATCTCATAATTACTTGGAAAAGAATAGGTAGGCTCTGTTTGATGGGTATGAATTGCTTTATTTTTCTGTTTTGGTCTCTGTCTTTCTCCATTTCGTCCACACACACACACACACACACACACACTTCACACACACACACACACACTCACACACACACACTCACACACAGGCTCCCTTAGTCCAAGCCACTGTTACGTCTCAACTTGACTCCTGCAATAACACTTAATCTCTTTGCCCAACATTTGACCCTTTGTATTCTACACGGTCAGAATAATCCTTTTGAAAATGACTCATGTCATGTCACTTCTCTGCTCAAAACCTTCATCTCATTCAAAATAAAATTCAAAGTGCTCAAACAAGGCCTACAATGACTTACACCATCTGGCCCCTGATGACTCGTCTGACTTCTCCTACTTCTTTTCTCCTTTTGCTAACTGTTCTACTCACACCGGCCTCCTTGCCCTTCCTTCACCCTGCCAAGAATAGTATAACCCCAGGTGTTTGCTTGTACCACTCCCTCTCTGCTACACTCTTCCCAGACATGTGTAGGACGTGCTTTCCTTACTTATAGGTCTCTACTAACATGTGTCCTTATTCAGGAGTCCTTCCTTTGCCAATCAAATAAAAATAACACCTACCCATCCCTTTACCCTGATTTAATTTTATTCATTGCTCTTAATCACCACCCCAAACACTACATATTTATGTGTTATCTACATATTTATTTGTTATTTAATACCTTTGCTTATTATCTATCTCCCTCCACTGGAATACAAACTACATTGCTATATCCCCAAGTCCTAAAACAGTGCTTTTACTCAATGAATATTTGGTTAATGAATGTCACCCACTCTCATCTTTCACTTTTTCACTTCACATACAGGTAAAATATCTAACACCCTAATACGAGATACAGGGGGCTTCTAACCATCATCCATTTTGCTTTTACCTTGCAGTCTCCAATTCAGGAGCATACACTCTACTTCAGTACTACTGGCTAAGTAACCTAACTACTACATTGATAGTTGGAAGTATTATTCCTGAAATTTGTCCCTGAGGTTAGCTGCATACTAGTTTCTGGGTATATAGTCTTCATCACTCATACTGTGCAGAAAAATGGGGGAAAACAATGGCATGGTTCTGGTGGCATTATGGAGGAACACTGTATATGTTCTTTTCTCTTGGGGAATGTATCCCCAGGATATTTAGTAGATTTTCATTTAATCTCTTATTGAGGGTCTCTTTATTGAGGGCTAGAAGGTTCTGGATTTCTGAACTCCCACTAGGTGGAGCACTTTCCACACCAAGGGGTTCTGGAAACCCTCCCCTGAATCACTAGCTCATACAGTGATGTGTGCATTCATTTGTGCCCTCTGATCTTGAGTGGGATAAATTGGGCATAAAAAATGAAATGTTCAGCCATTGCAAGTATATTCCCTTGTTAAGCACAAAGGTCTGTGAATACTAATTCCTGTGCTTCCTGTTTGAATTGTCCTCAAGTTAAGCTGTCTGTGTGTGTAGGGCATTCTGCTAGAAGCAGCAAGCACAAATTTTCCATTTGGATCTGATAACTTCTGCAATTGTTGGGAAAAATAACTAGACTAGATTAGTCTAGATTAGTTTTAAAATTTATGTCTCTATTCAGATATCCAGAGTCATCATATGATGTTCTCAAAATCAGGGAGATACTCATGGAGTAAGGCCAATTCTATCCTCTGACCTTGAACTGAGAGAACAGTACCTTATTTATGAACTCACTACCCAAGTAACATTTTAAGGCTTGGAAGTAGGCCTGGTCCATCTGTTCAACTAGGTTTTGCCCTTCTTCTTTATCACTTGAAATGATTGAGGCAATGGAAGTTTTCCTAGTGCCACATATTTTTCAGCCACAGCTAAATCCCCAAATGCTTAGCCATTTCTTCTTCAAGGGTATTATATGCCACCATTGAATCCCAGATTGCCTTGACTCTCATGGGATACAATTTCCATGACCTGAGCTAGAGAAATACACATCTTTATTGCTGATATCTGATTCATAATAGACATTGGAAAATTACAGTCTGTGAGGGTAGACCTGTTGTCCCTAATGCCAACTCACTGTGAAACAGGATGTTTAATGGGATGTTAGCAGTAGTTTCTAGTGAGGCCAAAATGGCAGGGTAGAAAACAATAGATGACAATTTCTCCCATGTTCTAAAGTAAGTTGCTAGACCACCTATACATTTCTTGCATAAGAGGTTTTCAACTTCTGGCTGATTGACCACCTGCAAAAGAGAATAGAGAAGATGGAAATTAGAGATTGCAGAGAAAATGTCTTTGTAAAAAGTTGTTGAAATGCTATGCATATCCCCACAAACAGCATGAAAGGGGGTGGGAATGAGGGGGATTTCAAAGGGATCATTCAGATGCCTGAAAGAACCAAAGGGCAAGAATGGAAGTCACTTGCAGCAGCCCAGTAGAAGGCTGTGATTTCAAGAATAACTGCTTTCTCAAAGATTGATTAAAAATGCGTGTTTCAGCAGGAAGGGAAAAATGAAGGGGGGGAATTGGAGGAGGAGAAGAACTATGAGAGACTATGGACTCTGAGAAACAAACTGAGGGTTCTAGAGGGGGGGATGGGTTAGCCTGGTGATGGGTATTAAATAGGGCATGTAATGAATGGAGCACTGGGTATTATATGCAAATGATGAATCATGGAACACTACATCAAAAACTAATGATGTAATGTATGGTGATTAATGTAAAATAATAAAATAAAATAAAAATAAATAACAACAACAACAAAAAAGAAATCCTGAAGAGCACTATTGGATGAGCCCACAAAAAAAAAAAAAATGCATGTTTCTTGAGGATGTATGCACAGAGATAGTTGCGTGGGATTGCCTTACTGAGATTATTCCTAAGAGTATAACCTGGAGTTTTGGTAAAATTCCAAAATAGATCTTAGACGGGCTCAGACTATTGAGAACCAAAATGTGCAGTGGTGGTGATGGGGTTGGAGGGGTCATCAGCAGCAACCCCCTGGAACCTGCATCAAAGAATTTCAGCAAGACATTCTAAGCAATGAGTATCCTTCATGGAATCCACAAAGCACACTGAAAAGTGCAAGTCAGCACATAACATATAGCAAGCTAAGAGAACTGACTCAACCTTACAGCTCTTTTAGTTGAGGGAGCTATTCTGGGCTCCTTATTAGTCTCTAGCACCTTTCAAACTTCAAAGAGTATTGGCAGGCCAGTGAATTGGTGTGGGGAGAGAGAGAGAGTAGCTTCGAGTGGGACAACAGAGTAAAAGTAACCATGCCCCTTTCTCCTTGAAGTGTTTCCATCTATAGCGCACAGAAGGACTTTGTATTATCTAAAATTGAGCAAGTGAGATATGGGATCTGCCTGAGATTTTGTCCAAGGACAAGGAAAGACCTAGCCCCCCAAGAATGAATTTTCAGAAGCAGTCATGAAAAAAAAGTTGCCTTATTTTGCCCTTTTATTCTGCCCTTTGAATGTACCATACATATTTTATATATATATATATGTATATACACACACACACACGTATAAACATATATACATATACATTATAATACACATTATATATACATTATATTATATATAATATGTATGCACATTATATGTATATTATATGCATATGTATACACATATACATATCAACATTTTTCATTTTCTTATTCAAATCTGTTATATCCTAAATAGGTTTTGCTTTTATATTCTGATACCTGAGATAGTAATGTGAAATTCAATATGATTATTGTTTTGTCAGGTTTCTTCTACACTAACAAGTTTTTCTTTCTATACTTTAAAGCTGTATTGTTTGGTGCATAAAGGCTTTTGTTGATTATGTCATCTTAGATCACTTTAATTTCTTTCAATCCTAATTTTCATATCAATATTATCAACTCTGATTTTTTTCTATTAATAATTTCATTGTGAACGCCTCGGTGGCTCACTCGATTAAGTGTCTGCCTTTGGCTCAGGTCATGATCTCAGAGTCCTGGGATTGAGCCCCTCATAGGGCTCCCTGCTCAGAGGGGCGTCTGCTTCTCCCTCTCCCTCTATCCTCCCCCTGCTCATGCTCTCTCTCTTAGATAAATAAATAAATAATAAAAAAATATTTTCCTAATATGTTGTTTTGCATTTCCTTACTTTCAAATTTATGTTATTTTATTTTAGGACAAAATTTGGATTTGGACATATACACACTTTCCCAAATCTGAGAAT
This sequence comes from Neomonachus schauinslandi, assembly GCF_002201575.2. Classification (NCBI taxonomy): domain Eukaryota; kingdom Metazoa; phylum Chordata; class Mammalia; order Carnivora; family Phocidae; genus Neomonachus; species Neomonachus schauinslandi. The sequence goes on from NC_058405.1 coordinate 129,449,449, forward strand.
CGATATTTAAAATTATAGATATGTCTTATTTCTGCCATGATATTCTAATTTATTTCTCTAGTAGTAAAAACTATCCTTAAGTTTTTAATAGACATATTTAAATATATATTCAGTTATCAATTAACACATCTAATCAGTAACCTCTCCTGTGAATGAGGAAAGACATTTAGTAAATTATTTCTTTTTCTTCTCTATTAGCCTTTCAGATTTTGTAGCAATTGTTCACAATTTTAGTTGCAATATGTTATACTATGTTTTTCCATTATAAATCATTTTGTAATAAAAGCAGTATATTTCATAGCTACAATATAATTATTTGGAATTAATATCTTAGCTTACCTTTCTTTTATCTCTTGGATTTTTGTTTTGTTTTATTTTGACCAATATCAGCAAAACTATTAAAGGCTCATGATTAATAATATTTTGAGGTTTTAAATACATTATGAATATGAATATGAATATGAATGCAAAGTACTGGTCATAAGAGTTGAGGTTTGTATTCATCGTTCCTCATACCTTATAGATATTGCACTGTTTTTTTCTAAAATTTCATGTTTTAGGTTAAAAGTGTAATGTAAGTATGACTTTTTTTTCCTTATGGAAAGAACATATTTTTTTCATTTCTATATGGTTTTGATGATTTCTTTTCTTTATTCAGTTCTTAACTTTGTTCCATCTAGGTGTTTTCTTTTCTTTTTTTTAATGTTGGGCTTTTTTTTTTTCTAATTGTTTCTTCTCCATTATCTCTGTTATCCCCCTCTGGAATGACCATTTTGTAGTTATTAGATATCTTAAATCTATTCTACATATCTCATAGCTTTTCTTTTATATTCTTTTTTTTCTTTCCCTTTGCACTGTGTTCTGACAGAATTTCATATTTCACCTTTTCAGAGCCCTAACTTAATCTTTTTGTTTTGTTTTTTTCCTCTATTTTTTCCCTTCCAGCAATAACCATTATTTTATTCAACCTTTTTATTGATCCTTTAAAAACAATGGTCATGATTAATTTTTGAGAATTCTAATTGAATATGATTGGTCATTGATATTATGAAGGATAGAGTCTAGATTGATCTATACCAGTTGCTAGACTGGGTTTATTTATCTCTCATTATTATCTAATGGCCTAAGGATAGTGCATGTAGATTATGATTATAGGATCCCTGGCTATCATGGTTTGGATTGAGATGTATTTGGTCAAATGGATTCTAGTATGATATGCTCTACGTAGTTGAATTTCTACGTAGGTTTATGAAGAGATCCCAAAATTGCCTGGGGCAATGACTCCACTTTTGACTTTGTTCCTAGCCCCCAGAGTATGAATTTCTGGTGGCAGATTGTTACATTGTTTACACAGAGGGCTGTTCTTTCATTTTTAGCTGGATCAAACTCTGAAGCCAGCAATTCTGAGAGCAGGGGAATTAAACAGATTTGTACAGCATTTTTATTAATGGGTCCACTGATTGCTCCCAGTTCCTGCCCCCAGTTTCTGTTGCCTCATCTTGTACTTATAGTAAGTGTCTTAAAAAACTCACTTTTTGGCAGTTCCATCTTTATAGTATTGTGATTCCTTAAATTTTGCATGGTTTTTCTACCAATCTTATATCGCACATGCGTTATTTTCAGAAATTCTTCAGAATTTGATTTGAGGCAGTCTTCCTTGGTAATCATTAGTATACTGGATTTATTCTTACTTTCATTTATATTTTAACATTTCAGTGGAGTTTGGAAAGACCAAATATACAGATGCCATTCTGGTTTTAGTAACCCAGATTATTGGATTTGGATATCTGATTATTAAAAGCAGATACATCTTTATATTAATGTAAGGTGTTGTGTAATGTTTACAAAATAATCATTTGGGTCAGTTGTGATTCCGATATCCAGTTCTCTAAACTATTTTACTTGCAAATAGTTGAAGTAGGATGTTTTGTTATTTATGACTTCTCATTCTCACATTTGTTAACTTTTACTGAGGAGACATTGAAAATCTGCCAAGATAACACATTCAGAAGCAGAAATACTCAGGAAGAATATCAGCTGCATTGCCATTGCTTCCTGAATTCCAGATCAAAATATTCAGTCAGATGCTTTCCTCCTACTCAAACAAAGAAGGTTTCCAGGGTGTTTAAGGGGAGAAAATCAATGTTTTTTTGTTTTGTTTTTTGATACTACTAACAAATAATGGCAGTGACTTCTCATATCTGCATCTTATAATTTATTAAAACAAACAAGCATTAAAGATATGATTTAAGGTGTTATTCTACTGGGAAATGGTCATAGCACAGCATCCTAAACAGTTACTCTGTTATCAAGCAGTTGTGTTTGGGGGCAGTCATATCTGCAAAGCTTGTTTTCAAATCATTCTCAAGTGGTAGCTTTTTCTGTCTGTAGCTTTGTGGGTCAGGATCATGGACTCTTACTGATAACCAGGTGTTTTCCACCTTTAACTTTTCCCTTAAATAATAGAAGGATCTTTTATTCCCTTGCTCTACAAAAACATGACCATTTACAGACTTGTTATCTATTAAAGAAGAAAGAAAAACGAATGTGCACTGGGTAATTTCTAAAATATGTCATTCTTTTCCTGGGAGAGACTCCCAGCCATGCAACCTTCAGAATGTAAACAAAAATGAATGAATGATTTAGCAGTAATATTGTTTTCAATTTTGATGTGAGTTAAAAAGTGAAAGTTATTCAGAATATTCTTTCATTCAAATTAATCTTCCCTAGATCCTTCATACATTATTCAGAATGCTGTGGTAGAATGACCAATTCCACATGAATGCTGGATGGTTAATTCTCTTCTAAATAGAGCCTCTGCCAGCTGCATGAATAACCATAACTCAATGACAAATTTTTTAAATATAAAATATTTTTTAAAAATATTTTTCCTATTCTTTTTTAGTAACTACTTTTATTGCTATGCTGGTTTCTAAGTGGCTGAATAACAGCATAGATTTCTCAAAGAGAGAATTGCCACTCTTCTAGTATTTTTGGACTAGATGATTAATTTTAAATAGTTCATATTTTGTAACCAATTTGTGATCATGGTTATCTGTGTCTCTGGGTGTATTTGAAATATTTATTGATTATGGAAGAGAAAGCAGTGACAAAGTTGTCAGAGTGGAAAGCTGCCTAGCTGCAGAGTCTGAGCTCATTGTATTCAGTCTGGGTGAGACTCAGATGTACATTTGTAGCATTATTCTGATATAAAGGTATAAGAATTGTACTTTGAGAAACAGTAAGATACATTGCCTTAAACTTAAATGGGAAAAAGAATCAACTAAATTCTGATTCAATAGGTCTTGGGTCTTCCCCGAGATTCCGAATTTCTTGAAGAGTTCCCAGATAGTAACAATGCTGCTGATTCAGAAAAACACTCTTTGAGTAGCAAAAGGTCCAGAGACTGGTCTTCAGCTTCACACATCCAAAATCTCAATTTTGCCAATTCATAGAATTTGATCATGAAAAGACAATTCACAAAAACCAAAGAGATAAGAGGCTGATGTATAAGGCAAATTGCCAGTTTAACTATTGCTCTGGTTCTTAACTCTGAGTGCTGTGAGGTTCACGTATAGAATGTTAGTACTTGGGGGCACCTGGGTGGTTCAACTGGTTAAGTGTCTAACTCAATTTTGGCCCAGGTCATGATCTTGGAGTCATGAAATGAGCCCTGCATCAAGCTCCACACTGGACATGGAGTCTGCTTAAGATTCTCTCTCTCCATCTGCCCCACCCCCACCCCCACTTGTGTTCTTTCTCTCTCTAAAAAAAAAAAATGTCAGTGCTTGAACCCAGTTCCAGGGAATTCTGATTTAATTGGTCTGTAATGAAACTGACATCCAGTGTTAAAATTTCCCAGGTGATTCTAATATTGAGCCACACTGAGGATCACTGATTTACACTGTGATTTATAAAGCTAAGTAGATCAAATACCAATGCTCATTGATCAGCACATTCTTTCCTAAAGATATATCTACATAGGGAGTTAATATGAAGTTGGTGGCTCACCTGCGGAATGTAGAAGTCACAAAAGAAGGGGTTAAATAACCTGAGCAGCTAGCCTCATCAAGTCTGTTAGGTACACATTCACGAGAGTATACACCTGAGAGAGAGAGGGGGGTGTACCGGGAGACCTTTTGGTGGTCTTCTCCAATTACTATATTCTTGCATTCTGAGCTCCCACTTTCTGTACTAAGGCAGACTATCCCACCTCTGTTATTTTCCTTCATTCTTTAAAACATATTTTTAATATTATCTCACACAGACTTTCACTTTATTTGCTTATTTCTGTTTACTTAATCATATCTTTCCAGCTCCCCCAAATTCTTAGTCCTCTTGATTGAAAGTGGACATTCCAACATGACCTCCATGTTTTACTTCATAGTTCATGACTTAGGATGGATTTTCTTTATATATGACTCGTATTTTCTATTTCCTTCTTTCTGAGTTTCTTCTTTAGAGAGTAAACCTTACTTCTAAGTTGTTGGATACCCCTGCTGACTTTATATTTCCTAAATCTTTTGTTCAGAATCAAGTAGATAAACATATGAAATGCAATATATATATTCTGCTAATTTGAAGACAAAGCTGAAATAAATTGAGTAGAATATATTTTGGTTTAGGGTCATAGATCAGTACTACATTATTCTGTCATTTAGGAGAAGTGTTTAACATAAAACTGAAATGATATGTACAAAGGCACTTTCTTACAAAGGCACTTCAACCTGAACACTGGACAGGAGCCAGCAGAGTGTTTGACTTTCTATTTTAAGTGGGAAAATGGTTGACCAAGAATTATTCTTTTTGTGAGGGGGTAAACTTTTACTACCATTAAACTCAATGGAAGTTTTAACAGCATAGCATTTTGAAAACATATAAAAGGAAAGAGGTAATAATCAGAATTTCTTTTGAAGTTCTGTCAGACTAACTGAATTTTCCTCTCTGTCAGAATGATAGGACTGATATATCAGTTGAAGTAACAGCTGTAATTTACCTTGACTTTAAATGAGCTTCAGCTTCTACTTGTTTGGCATACAAATCACAGATTTTTAAAAAGTAGGCTAGACTAGAATCTTACATGGTTAGAGTTTTACTTATCCACACCAGATACTTATCCAAAATTATCTAAGATTTTTGTATCTATGTGATATATTTGTATATTCTTGACACACAACTGCAGATGAACCACAGCTATCAGATAAATAGAAAGAATATTATATGTGTGTGTGTGTGTGTGTGTGTGTAAATCACAAAGCCAAGAATCTGCAAGTAGAATGTTAGCTTGGCATGGGATATCAGTCCTGACTCTCTGGAGAAGCCATAACATATGGCAATATAGCCCAGAATGGATAGTGTATTAATCAGGTTTCTCCAGAGAAGAGAACTAATAGTATACACATATGATGGAGTGATAGCATTGTTATTTTGCTCCCCTATCTTTATTTAAGATTTGTTTATTTGAGAGAGGGAGAACACATGAGTAGGGGAAGAAACAGAGAGAGAATCCTCAGGCAGACTCCCTGCTGAGCACAGAGCCCAATGTGGGGCTCAATCACAGGACCTGAGATTGTGTCCTTAGCTGAAGTCAAGAGTCCACTGCTCAACTGACTGAGCCACCCAGGCACCCCATTTTGCTCCCCTATCTTGAGGCCCATCAAAATCAACAAAATCAAAATATATGGCTCATCAGAGAGTGGAGGTGAAGTCTGAATGTGGCCCAGAAAGTGGCAGACATTCTATATATATATGTTACATTGGTTGTTTTTAGCATAGTAAAGATATATATATATATCTTAAGGAATTGGCTCATTTGATGATTATGGAGGCTAAAAAGTCCCTTGATCTACTGTCTTCAAGCAGAAGATCCAGGAAAGTCAGTGCGGTGGTTCAGTCCCTGTCTGAAGACCTGAGAAGCAGGAGAGAAGTTGACATAAGTCCCAGTCAGAGGGCAGAAGACTGATGGCACAGCTCAAGCAGTCAGGCTGAGAAAGTGAATTCTCCCTTTCTCTTCCTTTTTTTTCTATTCAAGTTCTCAGTGGATTGAATGATGCCCACCTATATCAGGGAGGGCAATCTGCTTTACTCAGTCCAGATTCAAATGCTAATCTCATCTGGAAGTACTCTCACAGACACACCCAGAAATATGTTTAGCAAAATATCTGGGCGCTGCCTGACCCAGTCAAGGTGACACATAAATGAGCCGTCACAGATAGCCATTTCCATCCCAACCCTCCCCAGTGTCCTTCCATTACCTGCTAAGCCCTGGAAGACCTAAAATCAACATCATCATTTCAAAAAGAAAAGAAAAAAACAAACAAACCCAAAAACAAACAAAAGAAAAAGGAATCTAGGGAGCTATATGGAAGGAAAAACACTTTAAAAGTTCAGAAACCAATTTCTCAAATATAATTGACACAGCAGAGAGATGTGGTTCGGACTTACGCCTCATGTAAATATCATCTGCTTATTTAAGTGTCAACCTTGTTCTCCTGGAAAACTGAATATGGTAAGAGAGGAAAGCAATGTTAGAAATAATAACCTCTTTCAGTAGGATTCTATAGTAATAAAAAAAAGTCCCATCTGTTAATCTCATTTGCTACTCAGAGCATCCCTCTGAAGTGAGATGGCTGTTGGTACTGTAATACCAGGCTTTTGTATGAGAAAATCGGGGTTAATAAATATTAGTTTTTACTGTGCTACAAACAATCAATTTAAGATACATATGTTAAATGCCTGATACTTTCTAGGCAGTGTTCAGGCCTCACCCACCCCTGAAATCCAGAGGAACATACAAGAGCCTGGAGGTTGTGCATTCCTATACCTAAAACCACATAAAGCACAGCAATAAGGCTGGGGAACTCTCCCCTTGGAGAACATGTTTCAAAATACCAATACTTTACTTCAACTTATTAATTCCACTTGTAAAAATTTTATGTCTAAGTTCAACATTTGCAAATCAAAATTTATTTTGATCAAAACCCACATGGGTTTCCATGTATGGGACATTCCATAGTTTTTCTATGCCCTATGTTTCCCCTAGATTAAGAACATCTAAACAAATATGCTCATACATTAGACCTTTCAGAATGATGACACTCACTTTTAGGGAAAATTCTAACTGAATCACGGTTAGCTTTCAGCGTTTTCCCAGATTTAAATGCAAGTTTCACGAGATTTAGAAAAATATACATATTATCATTTGGAGGATAATGCAAGTTCCTTATTTTATTTTATTTATATAAAATATATATATTTGTTGTTTTGGTGGGTTTTAAGATAGAGCAAAATAAAAATGCCTTTGCTCCATCATCTTAAAGCAGAATTTAGTCCTTTATTCTTAATGGATCACTGTAAATGGTATAATGTTAATAAATATCTATAGAATCATAGAATGATTCTTAAATCATTCCCTTAAAACTGTGATACAACAACACATATATGATCACCTGATTTATGGCAAAGGGACCATATAGTATAGTGGAAAAAACCTGATCTTTTCAATAAATTGTCAATTAGATATAAGAGAAATTAATCTGACCCCTAGCTCATACCATATATATAAATGAACTGCAGATAATTTCAGATCTACATCTGGTAAGTAAAATATAGAACTTGCAGAAGAAAATATAACAAAAATTTTCCTGACTTTGGACTAGGCAAGTATTTCTTAAATTGGAAACAAAGAGCACTAATAATTAAAGAATAAAAAAAGATAAACAGGACCATATTAAGATGGTTCATCAAAATACACCACAAAGAAAGTGAAAAGGCAAGGTCCAGACTGGGAGAAGACTATTTATTTGGGCTGTGGGCTATAGTTTGCTAACCCCTGGTCTAAAAAACGAAGCCAATGAAAGAGAAGGCTAAGAGACAAAAGCATTTTGTCAAAGAAATATGTTTCCATACTAAACCATTGGAAGACAGTCAGACTGCAGAAGGACTGACTCATCAAATACAAGCCCATTAGGTATCTCAATGGAAAACAAAACTGAAAATTTCCAGTTACCGATTTTATGTCCAGTCTGTTTATGGTGGGAAAGTAGCATTTTTCCCCCTCAAAGGAATATCGTATCTGCAAAGAACAGGACATATCTTAAGAAAAATCAGCATTGCAAAATTCAGGGTTAAGTTGTTTTGTTAGAGTATAAAATACTTAAGTTTTCATTTATTTAAGGGACTTCAGTTATTCAGGTGACTTTGTTTGGAATGCAAAATGCAGATTCTTGATTGGAATGCTGTGTGCACACTTTTCCTTAATGGCAGCAAGACAAAATGTCAATTTTGCATCCACTTATGAAGGGTCCCCATAGCAAAATGTCAGTTCATAGAGATTATTATAAAAGGCATAATGGTTTTAGGTATATTTTTAGGCATTTTTAAATACTTCGCTTCATCAAGTATATAGGTGTATTAGTTAAGATGTTTTCACTATAAAGAAAAGAAAATTCAATTCAGACCAGTTTAAACAATATTGAGAGTTCTGTAGAGGTCACTATTAACAGAATAAATTCAGAGGTGGTTCAGGAAGCCAGTTCATTTCTCTGTTTTTCTGTGGCTCTGCCTTCTCTGTGTGTTGGTTTCATCATCAGTCTCTTTACAAGATGGCTACTCTACTCCTTGTTTCACATTTATAACTAGATCAAAGGCAGAGAGAGTGACTTTCAAAATTGGGTCCATAATTGAAGTTGCTATCCAAGGAGCCATCCTCAATCCTGCTCTTATATGTCTTTGGTCTGAAATCAATTATTCACCCATTTCTTGAGCAAATCCTTGTTATAAGGGGAATGGCCCTGGTATAAGCTTCCCATCCCGAATGAATCACTGGGCAAGTAGACTGTGGTTACCCTGAGTATCTTGTCCCGTGCTTCTCAAAGTGTGAGCTCTGAACAAGCAGTGTCAGTAGCACCAGAGGATTTATTAGAAATATGATTTCCAGGGCCTCATTCTAGATCAACTGAATTAGGAGCTCTGAGGATGTGCCCCAGCAATCTGGATTTTGTTGATCCCTCCAGGAGACTCTATGCACACTAAAACTTGAGAACCACTGTTTTTGACTAATCAGAGTCTATATCTAGAGCTGGAGTCAAACCATCAAATTACACAGCTACTAATTAATTGGAGAAATGTGAAATGTATAATAAATACAGCATAAAGTCAGTCACACACAAAGCATATAAAGTATATCTATTTGATAGGGAAAATTTTTCAAAAGCTGTAAATTATTAAAGTTGTAAAATGTCATATCTTGGAGTATATATGTATTTTTAAAGGTTTATTTATTTGGGAGAGAGAGAGAGAGAGCATGAGTGTGGGAAGGGGCAGAAGGAGAGAATCTTCAAGCAGACTCCCCTTTAAGCCCAGTGCCCATAATGGGGCTCAATTCCACGACCATGAGATTATGACTTGAGCCAAAACCAAGAGTCTGGTGCTCAACGGACTGAGCCACTCTTGGAGTGTATTTTAAACAAGATAAATTGTTATCTCATTTATTTTGATTGGTTTCTTTTTCATATTTTGAATTGTGATCCTTTTAGGTGATTATAGAAGTTACTTTATTTAATCATGACCAGTTTTTTTAAAAAAATGTATTAGACTTATTTATTTATTTATTTATTTATTGGGGGGGATGAGGAGCAGAGGAAGAGGGAGAGAGAGAATCTTAAGCAGTGCCCCAATGTGGGGCTCCATCTCACGACCCTAAGATGATGACCTGAGTTGAAATCAAGAGTTGGGCACTTAACTGACTGAGCCACCCAGGTGCCCCTTTTAATGTATTAGAGTTAATAGAATAAAATAGTAGAAAATAGAGTGCAGCAATTTGAAATTTTGATTCAAATGTATATCTGCATGTATAAATATGTATATGCTACTAGGTTGTAATATAAGATATTTCACAACTGGGGGCAAACTGCTGTAGCTTACAGTTTGTCAGTTTGCATAGTGTAAATATTATACGTCCCCCTTGCCCATAACAGATGTCGGGCTATCAGTGTGACTCCACTGAAGGTAGATTTGGACAAGATGCACAATGAGCAACATTATAATGTATTTCAGTCACAAAGGTATATATAAATAGTCTCAAGAGCATATAGTAAAATGTAGTAATTAGAAATTGTTAAGTTTTGAGTATTTATTACCTTAATTTTTAATATGTATTTGATTTTAAGTTATATAATTTAATGTTTAATAATGGCTATCTTTAACAACATTCCTGAAAAGTTAATAATGAGCTCTCATGAGCTGGTAGGAGCCAGCTCAAGCACACAATTAGACTGTGCCAGAAAGTTTGAAAGCCAGTGGTTTAAGCCATTCCCCATGCTTTTGCTGACTCAAATGTTGAGAGAAAATGGCAAATGTAATAAGTTATTTCAAAACTTTTATCCTTTCTCTCGGCTACCTAAACTTCTCTATTAAAAGAAGAAAATTTGGGGGCGCCTGGGTGGCTCAGTTGGTTGGGCGACTGCCTTCAGCTCAGGTCATGATCCTGGAGTCCCGGGATCGAGTCCCGCATCGGGCTCCCTGCTCGGCAGGGAGTCTGCTTCTCCCTCTGACCCTCCTCCCTCTCATGCTCTCTGTCTCTCATTCTCTCTCTCTCAAATAAATAAATAAAATCTTTAAAAAAAAAAAAGAAGAAAATCTGATTTCCATCCACTCCTCTTTTCCATAATCACATTATTTTCCCCCTAAAAATTGGCAACTATATCCATCTTCAAACTAATATACCTGATGAATTGGATTTGGACACTGAAAGGAAAAGAGGAGTTGAAAACCATCTCATATCCAAAGACTGGTGTAATTTTGTGTCATTAACTTCAATGTGGAGACAGGAATAATAATAATTTAAATTCAATTGGCTAGATCATGTTCACCATTCTAAGGATTCCTTCAAAATAAGATTTTCTCTTAGTAATCTTTAGCTCATGATGATATGTAAAATAAACAAATACTAATTAAATCCATTCTGCCTACATATTGTTTCTAGTATTTCATGTAAAGATTATCAGAGGAAGTACCTCATTCAGGGAACAAAATTTCAAATGTAACAATAGAATAATTGCCATATAAATTTTTTCTGTAGCACTTTCCCTCGGAGTTTTTTTGAGCGTGTTAATAATAAAATGAGTGCAAATTTATTTGTGAATGAAATTTAATTTCCACTTAAGCTGCTGGAAAACATCATAATCCTTTCCCTCAAGGCACAACTTAAGTCCTATCTTCTTTGCAAAATCATTCCTAAAGACTTGCCTCAGTTTATTTACTTTTTCTTTGATATCTACTATACATATTTTCTTTCTGGCAAAAATTGGAAAGCCATTGTTCTCTCAATACCATCTTAATTTCATTAAATTTTAAGATCCATGAGAACAGAATCTTTTACTTTATTTTTATCCTGTGTAACCTCTACCAGCATTAGGAACATAGTAGTATTCAAAGCCTTTTAAAGTTTATTAGAAAGAAGTGTAAGGTTCTGCACATGGGTCTAGACAGTCAGCTCCCACTAATAATATAAATAATGTATTAGTATCATTACTTAGTGTTTAATAATACTAGCACTGATCCACGTATTTTACATGGATTATTCACGTAATTCTTACCACAAACTTTAGGTACTAGAAAGAAAATTATCCCGTGATCATATAGTTTAAGGACTAGCATCCAGGAAGTTTGGGTCTAAAATCTGCACCCACAGTCATTTACTCTACCGTCTTAGATATAGAAATGATTAAGCATTAGCAGCAGGTTTCAAAAATCTGCCAACAAAAATTCCAACACTGATGGACTTCAGTGCTTTTAAGATTATATAAAAATGGAATTTAGAGTTTTGGAAGTTCTCTAAGTGTAACCCAGTAAATGATATGAGAATGGCAAGTGTGAGACCAAATACATGAGTAGGTATGAGAATAAAATACGTTTGATTTCAGCTCCTTAGAAAGTAAAAACCAATAGATTTATGGTCATTCATTGAAAATTTACTATGAAGACAGGAAGCATTTGTAAGATTGGACATGACATTTTAGAACTACAGTTCATGTCTTTGGCAGAGCCTAACCCAGAGGACCTGAGCAAGAGCTAAGATAAGCTGAGCTTTGTGTTGGGCCATTCTTTCAAGGCTCTGCCTTACTCAGGTCTGAGAAACTTAATTATCTTTAATCTTTAATATAATTTCTAAGAGGGCACCTGGGTGGCTCAGTCGTTAAGCGTCTGCCTTCGGCTCAGGCCACGATCCCAGGGTCATGGGATCGAGTCCCACATCGGGCTCCCTCCTCGGGGGGAAGCCTGTTTCTCCCTCTCCCACTCCCGCTGCTTGTGTTGCTGCTCTCGCTATCTCTGTCTCTGTCAAATAAATAAATAAAAGCTTTAAAAATATATATGTATATATATATATAATTTCTAAGAAAAACTGAAAGAGGCTTTCTGAAACATAGTTAAATGATTTATATGAGGAATTCAATACTAGAAACCAAGAGAGTCCTGTGTGATTTTTTTTAAAGGATGTCTTTTTATTTAAAATAATGATTTGAAAATCCCAAAGGATCAGGGTGATAATCATATAATGCACTATTGTACTGCTTCAGCTATTTCTTAAAGAAGAGAACCTGAAAATAAAGACAACACAAATGCAAGTTCTTGGCCTCAATGAAGTCATCATTTTTTTTAAAAAAATTTATTTATTTGAGAGAGAGAGAGAGTGGAGGTGGAGGGGCACAGAGAGAGGGAGAGAGAGTCTTGAGACTCTGCACTGAGCACAGAGCCCATCGCGGGACTTGATCTCACAACACAGAGATCACAACCTGAGCCAAAACCAAGGGTTGGATGTTTAACCGACTGTGCCACTCAGGTGCCCCATTATCTTTCTTTATATTATTTAGAATAATTATTTAGAATCATTTTCCCCTTGTAAGAAGTTAAAATTTTCATTTCCTGCTACAAATTTTATTGGGTCATCTGAAAGTTCTATGACATCCCAAATAAGAAGACAAATATAATCCAACCTCTTTCTGAAAAAAAAGTTTTTTTGAGTGCTAATAGTGTCCAGTCCTTATCCATTTAGCAGAATCAGAACTCATCCAATATAGAGTAAGGCAACACAAGATAGTGCCTGTGAGCAGTTGGGGCTGGAGTCAGGTAATCTTAAATTAGAAACCCAGCTTTTCTGATTATTAGTTGAGTGTCCTTCAGCTACCTAATTTTTCCTAAGCCCTACTTTCCAATCTCTGACATGGATATGAATGGAAATATTGATGCAGGGGATCATTGCAGGAAATAGATGATCTAATAGACATGAGGTGCCAAGTGAAATAAATGGAAGTGACAGTGGTATAATGTAAAGTCAATGTTCTGCTTTTCATTCATGTATTATTCACAGCATAAGTGATCACAAGAACATTTTTCAAATTTGAATTGGCATGGTGGTCATTTTGCTCAATTCTTTATGTGTTGACATCAATAAGATACTATTTTAAAGTATTCAAATAGTTTTTCAAAGGGAGGGGCTTTTAAGCATAGATAGACACCTTGTATTTTCCAGACTACATATTCCCACAGTTATTTAGGAGGTACCTACTAACTATTCTATTTTAGTCCTTTGTATGAACTTAAGATTTTCTTTCTATCCTGGAATGTTAAGAGAAAAGAATTTAAGAAACATTTAAGTATTAAGAAAGAGGAAAGTATTTAAGAGAAGAAATAAGTCCAATGAACCTTGTGTTTGTGTGTGTTTTTAATGTGGCATAAAGTGTTCATAACAAGATCGAAGATCTGTCTATTCAAATGTACTTCAAAAAGAACTCTGAAAAACAAATATACATTATTTTTAATTATCTAAAACATTGCCCAATAATTGAGATTAAAGTGTGAAACAGAATAGCAGCAAGGGATTAAACAATAACTTCATATCACCTAAAGGGAAAGTGGACAATTTAGTGAAGATATGACTGGATATCCCCCCCCCCCCCCCCCCTCCCTGAGGTTCTTTCTTTCCATCTCCAAGGGCCTTTCTCACAATGACCTTTGTGAAAAAAAAAAGCTCAGTGACACTGCCTGCAGAAATCATCGCTGCTTCTAAAGTCAGTCATAGGTTTTGCTTCAAGTCAAGAAAACACGTTGCTCTCAATCACACCTCAGCGTGCGATCTTCAGAAAGCCTCACCTTCCTATAAATGCAACCCCATCTCTTATAGTCAGACTGAAATACAGACAGTCCCCAACTTCATATGGTTTGACTTACAATTTTTTGACATTATGATAGTGCAAAAAATAATATACATTCCATAGAAACTGTATTTTGAATTTTGATCTTTTCCCAGGCTAGCGATATGCATTTTGACTTACGACATTTTCGCTTTACAAAGGGTTTATCGGGATGCAACCCCATTGTAAGTCAAGGAAGATTTGTATTTCAATGAATTCCTCAAAGGAAATGTTACTTATGGCTCTAGTTTCATTGATGTTTTCAAGGAACTGTGGGGTTTTTGTTGTTTTGTTTTTTAAGAAAAGAAATAGGATGCTAAGATATCAAAAAAGGAAACAATATATTTGATAATCACATATAGATATATGCAGCATATATTAAAATATGCATGTTATTTATAAATATCTTAAGTAGGATGGTTTTTAAAAATTTTTTAAAAACTATTAACTTGGTCTCAGGTATGTATCTTATTTGTATAATTATTAACTACTCTCATGTTTCTTTATATTAAAAAAACAATACCACTGTGCTGCGGCAATAGGTCTTTGCAAATTCATCTGCAGTTCCCTTTAGTCAATCTAATGACCAATAGGGATAGGAAATAATCACATTCTGTAGATGAAAAGGCAGAATTGAAGGGAAGGGAGGCATGCTTAGCAAGGAAAGGAGTAAAGCCCTCTGACCCACTCAAGGCCTCATTAATATTGTGTATCTTTATCTGAGCTACTCTACAACTATGCTTTATTCTCCTGGGAAAAAAAATAAAAAGAAAAGTACAGAAACCCAGGTATTCTCTTGGCTTACTAGTTAATATAGGGCCTCTCCCAGACATTGCATTTGATAACTTATAGTCCTTGGCAACCATGTTGAGCTATAATATTACCTACAGAGCAAATAGTAAAGAACAAAAATGTCACATTAAGATTCTCAGAAGACTGCTTTATTTCTTTGTTATTATTCCCGCATGTTCATAAACCCTATATTATAAGCTGATGGCTGGTGAGTCTTTGTTTTGTCCTGTCAGCCAGAGTTTTGACATGATGACATATGACTGGCAGTGTTGTGTTCTTGTAAAGGATGGGGGCAGAAGGCCATTCCAAGATAAAGATAATGAGGAGATTAAGAAATTGGCTTTTAACTCAAAATGCCATTTTGTGTAGCATTTGTACTTTGTCAAAATTATTTTTTTTCCACAACTAGAAAAAAAAACAATTAAACAAATTAATTCAGCACACATTGTATAAACTTGATAAAATAAACAATCTAGAGTATACAGTATGATGTATCCATTAGTTCAACAAATATATATTAAGTGTCTAGTTTGTGCTCGACACCGTTTATGGCATTGGGGTAAACAAAACACCTACTTCATGCATTTTTAAATCCAGTGGAGGAAAATAGACATTTAATAAACATCTAAACAAATATACATATACTATGTTAATTGGTGATAAGTGCTTGGAAGATATATAAAATATTAGTAAGGGGGTAGAGAGGGACAGGTAGTGATAATATTTCTTGTTCAGTGGAGGATCCAAGGGCCATGAAATTGTGGAAGAGCATAGCTTTCTGGAATGATGCCTATCTGGGAAAATTCTGTAGACTACTGATTTTCACAAGTTGAAGGACGATAATGTTATAGAAAAAGATTTTAAGGAATTAAGCCTATGATAAATAATTTTCAATATAAATTGCTTTTGAGTGTAGACTCTAAGATGGTTTTATAATCAAATCTAATCAAAATCTGACAGGGACATTACAAGAAAAGATATTTACAAACTATTCTTTCTTATAAATATAAAAACTCTTACACCAAAATATTAGCAAACCAAATTCCATAATATATAAAAAGGATAATGCAAATGATCATGTTGGGTTTATTCCAATGATGCAAGATTTTAAAATTAAATCAATATAACTTACCACATTTACAAAATAAAAAAGAAGCAAAATGTTCATCTCAATACAGAAAAGGAATTTGATAAAAATCATTTCTTCATAATTAAAAAAATAGAACTGTTAAACTAGTAATGAGATTTTCCCAGTCTGACAAAGTATTTCCAATATTATATTTAGTGATTAGATGCTTAATATTTACCACATAAGATCAGGAACAAGACAAAGATAGCACTCTAAACACTTCTGTCCAATATTGTACTACAGAAACTGTCCAGTGAATGAAGTGTAAAGAAATGAATGTGAAGAGATTTGAAAATGGTTATATATGAAGATAAGACAAAAGATTCTACAGAAAAATTATTTGATTAGTAAGTGAATTTAGCAAGATCTCTGGACCTAAAGCCAATATTTTTTTTAAAAATGTGTTTCTATTTAACACTGGTGGATTTGAAAAAAACAATCACCAAATACATATATTTTGACATATTTATCAAAAGACATATGACATGTTCAAAAATTTTGTTATGAGTTGAATTATATCTCATAAAAAAGAAATGTTAACTCCTAACCCCAGTACCTCAGAATGTGACTTTCTTTGGAAATAGGGTCTTTGCACAGGTAATCAAGTTAAAGTGAGGTCAGTATGGTGGGCTCAATCCAATATGACTGTCTGGTGTTCTTATAAAAAGGGGAAATTTGGACACAGAGACAGACATGCACAGGAGGAAGACAATGTGAATACACACACAAAGACAGCCATGTGACCTGAGTGAAGCATCTACAAGCCAGGGAACACCAAAGATTGCCCACAAACCACCAGAAGCTAGGAAGAGGTAAGGAAGGATTCCCTTACAGGTTTCAGAGAGCAGGGCCCTACTGATTGCCTGCAAAACTGTGTGATAATAAATTTCTGTTTACCCCACCTACTTTGGGGCACTTTGTTACAGTAGCCCTAGGAAACATACATTCATAGCAATATTATTTGTTACATCTAAATTTTTTGGAAATGACCCAAATATCCATTAATAGGAGCATGATTTTTTTTTAAATGTGGTATGTTAATATATTGGAATAGATGTATTCATGCATTGAAACAGGAATAAAAATGAAGAGATAGATGTTAGATATGATAAATCCATACACAGAGTTAAAGAATATTTAAACTAATCACTGGTGTAAGAAGTCAGAATAATGATTACATGTTTGGAAGAAAAAATAAGGGGTGATATGAAGAGATCCAGTTCTTTAGATGTAGAATGAGTGTGGTGCTGCTATTCCTGAAATAGCCTGAAACACTCCTTCTACAACTAAGAGAACTGTAGAAGCCAAATCTGAAAGACAAGCTACTTAGAGGTATCTGAGAAGCAGCATGGTAACATTGTTAAAATTGTAGACTCAGGATCCGGCCTACCAAAGTGTAAAAGCCCAAATCTACCACTTGCTAGCCAATAACTTCGGGTAACTTACTTTTCTGTGCTTCCGTTTCTCATCTGTGAAATAAGGATAATATTATCTCTCTTAGGCGATTGCTTTGAGGATTATATAAGTTAATGCTTCTAAAATATTTTAATAGTTCCTGAATATTTAATATGTATTTATTTCATATATATTTATTAAATAAATATTAATAGTATTTATATTTAATATATATTTGTTATATATTTATTGCATATTTAGTATGTATTTATTAAATAAATAACATCTTGGGGGAAAAAAACAAAATTTGAACTATGGAAATTTGAGAATTCATGTTTAGAATTAAAATGGTTTTCTCCTTTTGTACTCAGTCTGTGTAAACCAATACATATACATACTTAAGCATTAAGCAATACATGTGAACAAATGTGTCCATGATAAGAACACATTCTAAATCTTAGTGAAATGCATCTTCACTCACTATAGATACTTGTAATCATGGTAAAATAAAATAGTTGAAAATATTATCTATAAGAGAATTTGATAACACACTGTCAAACTGTAGTTGTCTTTCTAGAAACATCAAACTAGACTGGAAAGCAATTCTAATTATCATTCATATTTTTAGATATCAACACATGATTTTAATTAATATGTATGATCATTAAAAATTCATACCATGTAAGAAAAACTATTGTTAACATTAAAAAGTGACTAGCCTTTGATATCTCCAAAGTCTATGCAAATTGTCAAGTATTCTCTCTTTCCTTATTAATAGCAAATTATATAAAATTATTCCTGTGAGATTTGCAACAAAAGATTGTCTTTGTTGTGTTGATGCTCAAGAATTAAATTGTTATTTTTTTCTGAACACTCATTTTGTCCACTTTCAAAAATAAACTCCCATCACAGTAGCTTTCCTCTGAACCATAATCCTGATGTATATTCATGAGTTTCAGAATGAAGGGCTCAGCAGTACATCTAACTTCAAACCCAGTGTCTCTCTATTTGACTCCTGCTCTATCCCAAAGGGAATTTATTTGATACCATTAGTTTCATAATACCAGGAAGGTCCACTAAGTTCACTGATGTAGTCATTCCTGAGAATGGACCCACTGATCATTTTCTTCTGTCAGATCAATCTAAGAAATAATGAAAATTGGTAAACTCATTTTTCTGGGTTCTAACAATTAAGTATTAAGTAGAAATAGTCTGAATATGTTCTATCTTCCTTTTCTTTTATTGAGAAATAGATTTTAGTCTTAGCATCCTCATTTTAAATTGTAAATAATATGTAGGTATACTTGTAATCCAGTGCAATTTATTAGAATGTTGTAAAGATTTGGATTTTAAATAATACTTAATAGGATATTAAGTATTAAGTTATTAAGTACTCCATTTTCTTTCTTTCTTTTTTTTTTTAAGACTTTATTTATTTATTTATTTGAGAGAGAGCACATGAGAGGGGGGAGGGTCAGAGGGAGAAGCAGACTCCCCGCCGAGCAGGGAGCCCGATGCGGGACTCGATCCAGGGACTCCAGGATCATGACCTGAGCCAAAGGCAGTCGCTTAACCAACTGAGCCACCCAGGCGCCCTCTTTCTTTTTTTTTAATGCTGGCATCTAAATCGCAGTTGGAAACAGAAGGATCTGGAGAGGGATTGTAACTCACTTTATGAATTGAGGTTGTCCTCCACTGCACAATGTCTACAGTCCACTCCTACACTACTGAATACACAGTATCAGCCCATGTAGAAGTCTTTACCATATTGCATAAGATTATATTCACCTGTCTTTGGGTTTTACTTTGTGAGATATAGTAGTCCAGTTTCTAGGAGCTTATTTCTATTTAAAGAACGTTGAAAAGCATTGAGGAAATGTACAATTAAAAATAAAATATGTACCGGGCGCCTGGGTGGCTCAGTTGGTTAAGCGACTGCCTTCAGCTCAGGTCATGATCCTGGAGTCCCGGGATCGAGTCCCGCATCGGGCTCCCTGCTCAGCAGGGAGTCTGCTTCTCCCTCTCCCACTCCCCGTTTGTGTTCCCTCTCTCGCTGTGTCTTTCTCTGTCAAATAAATAAATAAAATCTTTAAAAAAAAAAAAAATATGTACCTACTTTTCCATATAGCTTGATCAACTTCATTTAGCTATTGTAAGGGAGCATTCAGAGCCTCTGTCCTAAGGATTCATTATTCTACATAGAAAACAGGCTTTGTGGCTTTTGGCGGCTTGATATTTTGTTATCCTTTATATAGGTAGGACAGAGCAGGCTGATTGAAGAGATTCATTATAATGTAGTTTCAGTTCCTTGATCCTGCTAAAAATAGATAAGCAGAATGTTGGGTAAACACAGTGAAGAGACCCTTTCTTGTTTAGGTTTCCTTCCTGAAAAAGCCTGTGGGACTGTTATTTCTGAACAGGAGCTGCTAATTAATTAGTATATATTAAATATCTGTGCATTTTGGAAGTAAAAACTGACACTTGGTTCATTTATGCCACATAAATAGAACTAAGACTTGGTGGGAAGACATATCCCTATATACAAATTATTCTTTCATAGATGGAATAGTTTTATCCCTTCAAAGTTAGCTGAGAAAGAAAAAAATCAATATATCAAACCTCATCTTCTAAATCACTCCCATTGAAAATGGAAGATGGGTTTTGGAGTTGAAGATTTAAGAGAGCAGATGTAGAAACTGAGATTTTGGCAGCCCCGTCAGAAACTAATGAGCTTTGGGGAAACCCAGCTGATACAGAGTTTGGATAGATTACTGTCAAAACTACAGGGTGTCTAACACCTACAGTGAAATGGTTTCAAGGTGTCACGTGGAAACTGACCACAGGTAGTCTTTCCAAATCACTTACAGAATTATTCAGTACTACAAAAGACTTTCCAGTATAGTATTACTCAGTGTATTTAGAATTAATGTTGCTATTAATATATGCATACTCCTTTTGAAGCAAGAGTAAAAGTTCATAGTATTTTAAACCCTTGGTGGGTGCCTTACACGGTTCGTTAGTCACCATAAAGCTATCAATGGTCTTTATTTAATGGTGGCTATCTAGGGCAAGCCTGTGGTGAAGATCCAGTTTGAGGGCTCTCAGAGAGAGGCCCAGAGCCTTCAGCCAGCTGTTAGAAGAGCAGAGGGATGGTATGAACCACTGTAGTAGGAGAAAGTGCAAGGAGACCATGAAAGTTCAGGGTTCCTATACTCCTTGGTAGGGAACTCTTTTTTGTAATTGGTTCTCATAGTGGTTTTGGTGTTCATGTCCTTGCTATGACTGGCTATATACTAGCTACCTAATTTCAGAGTGTTTAGTGTTTCAGTGTGTGTTTCAGTATGTTTTCAGTGTATAAATATAATTAGTGCATATTTGTCTCTGCTATTCCTGCACATCTGCCTGTAGATTTTATAGGATATACAAATTAGGCAATCTTTATGTGTTGATGCTGATAAGATGCTGTCATGGGACTTCCAGTCAGAATTCATACATACGCATTTTTCAGTTACTCAGTCCTGCTAATCAGTGTGTGCATTTGGGAGGGTGTGGAGTAAGAGTGGAGGTGGAAGATATTAACGTGAGTGAACAGGAATCTCTGCCAAAGACCATTGCCCCCAAGTATACTGGACCTTTCTAGCCCATCTGAGCACCCTTCCAACTCATGGGTCTAATCCAGTGTTTCCCAAAAAAGTTAATCTCGCTGTAGCCTCCACCCCTTGGGTCCAGTTGATTCAGCTTGGTGATTCACACCCTGCTGAACCTTCAGTGACTTCCCATTAAACTTTAGAATAAAGTTCAAACCTCTTATCATAGTCTGAAAGATCCTATACAGATTTACCCCTGTCTACCAAACCCTCCCTATATTCTGGGGAACAGTCAAGTATCCTTGCTCTTTTCTGAATTTTCCAAGCACCTCTTATTTCAAAGCCTTTGCCTTCTTCCTCCCTCTGCCCACTGTTTGCTCTTCCTCACTCTTCATTTTTATAATTGAAATATAGTCTTTTTTGGTAGCATCAAAGGAAGAGAGCAGTCAAATGTTAAGTGAAACGTGAAAAATGGAAACTACCTGCAGTGATGTTAGTATTTCCATTTGTTTGGAATTCTCTGCGACAAATTGCTAAGGTCTAAATGTCCTTCCTAAATGAAGGATAGTTAAGTCATTTTCTATAATTAAGAAAACTATGTCAGGCACTTTCTGTGTTCAGAAATCTGCAAGGAGTTCCACTTAGGACCAGAAAATCTATTTTCAGAGGTTAATTATTCACAAACCCATGTCTTGTAATTCATTCTTTTAGTCAATAAGCATTTATTGAGTAACTAGTATATGCCAGTCACTCTAAAAGATAGCATGCCACTTTTCCAGTTATCCTGTTGTAAAGAAACATGACCCAAGGAATAAACACACTGGGAATAACCTGTAAAGATATTTTACTTTCTTATAAACATTACCTGAGAATGTATTATGTGCCTATCACTGTGCTAAGCATGAAGAATATTAGAGCCCCTGATTTAAGAAGTTTTTACTCTTTGGCAGAAATAGACTTAAACATAAGTACAATATGTTAAAGATACAGAGGTTTGAAAAAAAGAAAAAAGGAGAGGATTAATGAATTAATAGTGGGGGGCGGGGGTAGTGTGCCTCGGTGGCTCATTTGATTGAGCATCCAACTCTTGATTTCGGCTTAGGTTGTGATCTTGGGGTTGTGGGATCGAACCCTGCATGGCACTCCACACTCAGCACAGAGTCAACTTGAGTTTCTCTCCTTCTCCCTATGCCGTTCCCCTGGCTTGTGCTCTCTCAAATAAATAAATAAATAAATAAATAAATAAATAAATAAATAAATAAATAAAATCTTTAAGAAAAAAATAGAGAGGGGGCAGTGGGTCATTAGGGAGGTTTTCCTGGAGTCTCTGAGAGTATTTGAATTTTGAAAAAAGAAGGAACATATATTATCAATCAACCTAGAGTGTTCCCCATCTTCCCCTTCCACCTCGAGATAAGGGTGTTTTTAAAATTTTCTTTCCCCACACTGTTCTAGAAAGGTTCTGTCTTTGGCTAATCAGTTATTTGATTATACAAAACCAGAGAAGGAAGAAAGAAGTCCCGAGTGAACCATAAATGGATGAGAAGTTTGGAGATAATTTAGAAGGAATATGAGTAGAGGTTGCTGTTGTATGTGAGGAAAATAAACAGGAGAGAAAGGTGGAGACTTTTAGAAGTATGGCTCTTCTTTGACTATGTATCACATTTATGGGCTCAAGAAGGTAACTATCCAGGAGTAATAGAGAGTAATGTAAAGAAATGGATGCTCAACCTATTATTTTAAGGTATAGGGCTAAACTACATGGGACACAGAAAGGTAAGAAGACATTTACTGGGAACACAGAGAGTGAGGATAACCAGGAATCACAATGGACAGGGGCACAAACACGTGCTATAGCTCAGGTTCTTGAGCTGATAGTAAAAAGCTTGGTACTGAATACTGCGCAGAAGAAAAGGCAATGTAACAGAATGGAGATGTGTTCTATGAGACTGTGCCTATGGGATACACCACTAGAATATGGAAAATTTCTAATCAGCCAATTGGTTCATACTTCAATATTATTTTGACTTACTGCTAGCATTAGACTGCCAAAGTGACCAGCTAATTGATCTGACTTTTCATTGACACAGTCTTACTCATTGTCTATACAGTACAGTTGCTTGTAAAGAAATGCTGACATAAAATTAGACGGGATTGATCTGTCTAGGACCTTTGTAGTATCTTTCAGCATCATTGTCTGTCCTTCTCTTGTGTTTCTACTTCTGTTTTACAGTTACAGGCTAGCAAAATTGTGTTGATATAAGCATCACTTCATCTCTGTGAAACTGGTTGTATTGTTTCTGGGCTCTGTTGTCATTGTCTTATCAGCAGAGGTGGATTTCAGGTGAAGTGAATCCAGACTAAGCTTCAGGACCTATCACTTACAGGGGCTCATTCCATATGAATCTAATTTTTAGCTTGTAATCTTGTCTTCTTTTCTTAAATAGGGATCCCAAACTTGTGTTTAAAACCTGGATCTCCTCCTGCAGTAATCTCAGCTACAAAATATGTGGCACAAGTTGAAATGGCCATCAACAGTACTTTAATCAGTTCTTGAAGCTACATTGTAGGTTTTTGTGATCACTGTTTGGTAGACTCCTAGAATTTGATGTGATTTTGACCCAGATGTTAAAATGTAAATTATTCATTATGAGGTTTGCTCTCCAAAGGAGTACATAAATGTGATTCGAAAGTGATTCTAAAAGTTTTGAATTGCCAATTCAGATATAATTACTGGATGATGGAAAATTTTATCTGCTCATAATCACAAATAAATATACATGCTATGCATTATAAATATCACATCAGATTTTAAATACCTTTTTATTTAACAACTGTATTAATTTGCTAGGGCTGCCATAACAAAGTGAGCCACAAATTGGGTGGCTCAAACAACAGAAATTCGTTGTCTCAGTTCTGGAGGCTAGAAAGCCTGAGATCAAAGTGTTGGTGGAGTTGGTTCCTTTGGAAGGTTGTGAAGAAGAATCTGTTCCATGCCTCTCTTATAGCTTCTAGGGTTTGCTGGCAATCTCTCGTTCCTTGGCTTCTGCTGCATCACCCTGATTTCTGCCTTCATCTTCACATGGTATTCTTCCTGTGTGTGTGTGTCTGTGTCCAAATTTCCCCATTTTATAAAATCACCAGTCATTTTGGACTAAGGGCCTACTTTACCTCAGTGTGATCTCATTTTTCACTAAGTACATGGACAACAACCTTATTTCCCAATAAGATTAGATTCTGAAATACTGGGAGTTCGGACTTGAACAGATGAATTCTGGGTGAACACAATTTACCCCCTAATGATTCATAATAGTAAATATATCAGAAAGAATACTGACATTTATGCAGTTGGCTCGCTTCTATTGTGGACAGTGCTTAGAATTCAAATGAGCAGCTCTAGGTATTTATCTTGAGGAGGCACAACTAGAGTCAGGACGGCTAAATGTATTGAGCTTTTTTCTAATGTCAGTGGACATAGTTATAATAAGCATCTATTGTTTTTACGGTCTGGAGTTCAGAAAATATCGTATCTTGCCCATAAGATTGTGGCCTCAAGTCACATTTCAATTCTGGGGCCTGCAACTTTACAAAAGCAACTGATGTTGAAAGATGCACAACATGATCCTTCTTGTCCTATTAAACCTTGACAGCTTTTTGGGTTTTTCCTTTAAGAGGGGAATAGTACGGACAGTTCTGAAGTTCTGTGAACTGTTTTAGGGTTGTGATATCTTAATAAAATATTCTATGCAAAAATCCACTCCCTCATTGAAAAACATATATATCCCATTCAAAACAAAATTTTGAAATTCCAACTTGTATACTCTCACCGAGATAATGGCTTCCTTAATTTTTGGAGTGTTGAGCAATTTATTTCATTGCCCATAATCCATATTTAATGTTAATTGATGAAGTGGAATTATGAAAAAAGAGGAAATGAAGGAAGATGAGGCAAAGAAGAAAAAGAAAAAAGATAAAGGGAGATGACCAAATGTGAAGAAAAGAAAAAAAGAGAAAAGACATTCTTCTGAATTTTCAGAAAGCCTCTCTTAAGTAAGTATTGTGGTTCTGTAAATAATTCTGTCGCAGAAGATAAAAGGAGCAGATTGGCCAATTACTTTCAAACTGTTTGATCATATCCATGTTTTCATTAATTATTCAAGTTCTAGGACTCATCAGAGAATCCTAATGCATAACTCAAAAAGAGGAGCAAAAGCTAAGACACTGGCAAATGCTTTTTATGCTTAAGATTTCTCCCACTTATGAGCATATGTGCTTTTGAATGTTGGGCTGATTTCAACCCCATACATGGGAAGGAGGTTGACAGTTCAGCCTTTTGGAAAAAGGGAAAGAAGGACATAAATTAAAGGTGCTTAAAAAGTCATGTCAGCGAGTAGAGCTAGAGGTGCAGGATGAAATGACATCTTTGACGTTATGTGAACTACTCTGAGGTTGTCCCTGTTGTGCCCACATCCTTGGCCTGACTTCACATTTGTTGCTGCAGGCCATGCAATGGTTGACCATATACAGAAATGGTACCTCAGTATTTACCTGAAAAATTGTTGCAAGAACACTTTAAGGATCATAAGAAAAATGAAATGAGATGATTAGACAGAAGAAAGGAAGGATGATGCAGTGAGATCCTATAATAATATGAGAGTACGTTCCAGAGAAACATTTTTATGAAGTCTGTAATGTACTACTTTAGCTTTATCCCAATTGTAAGTTATCAGACCACTTTATGGGCACTATAATGTCACTAGAAGTGCATGTCTAACAAAATAATAGAATGCATTACCAATTCTTCTGGGTGACCACTGCAGAGAGACTATTAGACCCATTTGTCAAGGTACTTTGGTGTCTAATAGTTTTAAAGAATGGATGGTTGTGAACCCTATTCAACATTTTAAAGATACTGTTTCTCCTCATACACAGTCCATTGAATCATCAGTTTTGAGTACATATATTTGTCCACCCATGCCTTTTCAGTAAGCTGATTGAAAAGTAAACGAAAAAAAAAAAAACACATTTTGAATGACAGACTAGAAAATACAGTGTGTGATTGGCATATGGAAGGTCTATTTAGTGTTTCAAACAGAATTGATATTTTTTTACATTTTGGTATTATGCAACTTGGCCCAGAACATTAAAATAGAATATATACAAAATAGATCTTCAAATAGGAAAATCTGCTTTGCAATAAAATAGCTTAGAGGTCCGAGATAGTAAGGTTTATGCCTTTATAAAGAATTCCTTTACAATGGATGGATTTAGCAAGCTCTTTAAAAGCATAGCTCTATTTTAATTTTAAATATTTATTTATTTGAGAGAGAGAGAGAGAGAGAAGGAGCAGGGGGAGGGGCAGAGGGAGAGGGAGAAGCAGACTCCCCGCTGAGCAGGGAGCCTGGATGTGGAGCTGGATCCCAGAACTCGGATCATGGCCTGAGCCAAAGGCAGACATTTAACCAACTGAGCCACCCAGGCACCCCAAAAGAATAGCTTTAGATATTGTTAATAATACTGTATTTATGCAGAGGGGTTTGCTTTACCAATTCTAACTTCAGCGTTCATTGACTGATCTCATGTTCCCAATCCTTTATAATCCTAAATACACTACCCTTCACCTTTCCAACTTTTTTAACAATTATTAAAATGGGTGAGAAAAAAAGAAAACATCCAAGGGAAAAGAGGAGAGCAAGAGGGGTTTTTCCCAAAGGCAGAGCTACTGGTTTTCTCTATGTCCTTGAATGAGTCAATTCCATCATTTGTTAAATAGGAGACTGAACCGGGTGATCCATAAGTGTCCCTGCTCCAGATTACAATGCTATGATGTTAAGTGAGGGCACTAAAATTAAAACTGTAAACAACAAATAAAAGCAAAGGGTAGTGTGGAGCCAACTTTCCAAAATTGCTTCAAATAGTCAAAAACAACTTTTTAAATTAAGATTCAGCATTGCAGTATTTTGGATTGCATACCTTTAAATCCCAGATCTGCTACTTACTAGCTCTAGGAACTTGGGCAGATCATGTAACCACCTATAAGCCAAAATTTCCTACTCTGTTAAATAAAAATAATGATATTACTATACCTACTCTGTTAAATAAAAATAATGATATTACGATAGGGGTGAGGATTAAATAAAGTGGTATAGGCAAAAGTTTCATAGGAACTAAGTGCTCAATAATGTTAGCATTTATTATTATTATCCAAATGTGTATTGGCAATGGTTAACTTATTCTTCAGTTACTTATTAAAAAATATTCATGTGTATTTTATGTCAAGCTTTATGCCAAATACTGGGCATCTAGTAGTTGCAGAACAATCTCTTTTCCTACCTCTTGATTATTATTTGATTATTAAATGTGGACTGTTATGCATTTGTAGGAAAGCATATATTTTATATGGATTAGCTTTGTTTTAAGAATATATATGACCGAGAAGGAAATGTAACAAGTCACAGATTCAAGTGTGTGGAAAAAAACTAACTTTCATTTGTCTACTACTAAGTGTAAGTCACCCCTCTGGTCCTTTTTTTTGATTGGTAGCAGAAAATCTAATCTTGCTAGTGGAAGGTAACTTGGTCCCCTCTTGTCTCAAGCTCACTCACTTTTGGTTCAGTTCAGGATTTTCTATTACCACATTTTTCTACCCCCTACCTTCTTCCTATTGAGTTCTTACACATCGTGTTAGAATCAGGATGTCTGATCTGTGGTTACCTCTCTGTCGTCTGCAGTCTTGGTTGTCATTTGACTTTTGTCCTGTAGGCATTGAAAACATGGAAGTTGTTCTGTGGGACTATAGAGTTCTGACACTGACCACCTAGGCTCTGGCTTTTATTGATTTTGTGGTCCTCTGTGATTTAGAACCCTCCACCTGATCCCTAGCTAGAGCTACCCATCCTACAAACTTTTGTTTGGCTATGGAATCCCCTCACTTCAAGCTAGAGTAACATTCTAGGCTCACCGATTCCCAACTTTTGACTCTTGTTCCTCTGTCATGGTCTTGAGAATTTCTTTTATTTCCTCCATACCTTATGAGAGCTGAAGAAAGTTTGGGTAGGATAGATGTCCACCTCAGGCCTTCTTTCTCTCTCTCTCTTTTTTAAAAGATTTATTTATTTAGAGAAAGAGAGGAAGAAAGAGTGAGAGAGAGAGCAAGCACAGGCAAGAGAGTGGGGAGGGGCAGAGGAAGATAATCTTCAAACAGACTCCCTGCTGAGCACTGAGCACAGAGCCCAACACAGGGTGGGGGAGGGGGAGCCTCGATCTGATCTCAGGAACCATGAGATCATGACCCAGGAGATCATATGACAGGAGCCGAAACCAAAAGTCAGAGCCTTAACCCACTGAGCCACCCAGGTGCCCCAGGCCTTCTCTTTTTTTTCTTTTTAATTTTATTTCATTATGTTATGTTAGTCATCATACAATACATCATTAGTTTTTGATGTAGTGATCCACGATTCATTGTTTTCCTGTAACACCCAGTGCTCCATGCACTATGTGCCCTCCTTAATACCCATCACCAGGCTAACCCATCCCCCCACCCCCCGCCCCTCTAAAACCCTCAGTTTGTTTCTCAGAGTCCATAGTCTCTCGTGGTTCATCTCTCCCTCCGATTCCCCCCCCCTTCATTTTTCCCTTCCTTCTCCTAATGTCCTCCATGCTATTCATTATGTTCCACAAATAAGTGAAACCATATGATAATTGACTTTCTCTGCTTGACTTATTTCATTTAGCATAATCTCCTCCAATCCCATCCATGTTGATGTAAAAGGTGGGTATTCATCCTTTCTGATGGCTGAGTAATATTCCATTGTATATATGGACCACATCTTCTTTATCCATTCGTCTGTTGAAGGGCCTCTCGGCTCTTTCCACACTTTGGTTATTGTGGACATTGCTGCTATGAACATTGGGGTGCATATGGCCCTTCTTTTCACTACATCTGTGTCTTTGGGGTAAATACCCAGTAGTGTAATTGCTGGGTCATAGGGTAGCTCTATTTTTAATTTTCTGAGGCTCCTCCACACTGTTTTCCAGAGCGGCTGTACCAGCTTGTATTCCCAGCAACAGAGGGGTCCCCTTTCTCCACAACATCTCCAACATTTGCTGCTTCTTGCCTTGTTAATTTTTGCCATTCTAACTGGTATAAGGTGGTATCTTAATGTGATTTTGATTTGAATTTCCCTGATGGCTAATGCTGATGAACATTTTTTCATGTGTCTGTTAGCCATTTGTATATCTTCTTTGGAGAAGTGTCTGTTCATGTCTTCTGCCCACTTTTTGACTTGATTATTTGTTTTTTGGGTGTTGAGTTTGAGAAGTTCTTTATAGATCTTGGATACCAGCCCTTTATCTGTAGTGTCATTTGCAAATATCTTCTCCCATTCTGTGGGTTGCTGCTTTGTTTTGTTGACTGTTTCCTTTGCTGTGCAGAAGCTTTTTATCTTGATGAAGTCCCAAAAGTTTATTTTTGTTTTTGTTTCACTAGCCTTTGGAGATGTATCTTGAAAGAAGTTGCTGTGGCCGATGTCGAAGAGGTTACTGCCTATATTCTCCTCCAGGATTTTAATGGATTCCTGTATCACATTGAGGTCTTTCATCCATTTTGAGTTTACTTTGTATATGGTGTTAGAGAATGGTCGAGTTTCATTCTTCTGCATGTGGCTATCCAATTTTCCCAGCACCATTTATTGAAGAGACTGTCTTTTTTCCATTGCATATTTTTTCCTGCTTTGTCGAAGATTATTTGACCATAGAGTTGAGGGTCCATATCTAGGCTCTCTATTCTGTTCCATTGGCCTATATGTCTGTTTTTGTGCCAGTACCATGCTGTCTTGATGATCACTGCTTTGTAATATAGCTTGAAATCAGGCAACGTGATGCCCCCAGCTTTGTTTTTCTTTATCAACATTTCCTTGGCGATTCGGGGTCTTTTCTGTTTCCATATAAATTTTAGGATTGTTTGTTCCAGCACTTTGAAAAATGTCATTGGAATTTTGATCAGGATGGCATTGAAGATATAGATTGCTCTGGGCAGCATAGACATTTTAATAATGTTTATTCTTCCGATCCATGAGCATGGACTGTTTTTCCATCTTTTTATATCTTCTTCAATTTCTTTCATGAGTGTTCTGTAGTTCCTAGAATATAGATCCTTTACCTCTTTGGTTAGGTTTATTCTGAGGTATCTTATGTGTTTTGGTGCTATTGTAAATGGAATCGTTTCTCTAATTTCTCTTTCTACAGATGCATTGTTAGTGTATAAGAAAGCAACTGATCTCTGTGCATTGATTTTGTATCCTGCCACATTACTGAATTGCTATATGAGTTCTAGTAATTTGGGGGTGGAGCCTTTTGGGTTTTCAACATAAAGTATCATGTCGTCTGCAAAAGAAGAGAGTTTGACTTCTTCTTTGCCAATTGAATACGTTTTATTTCTTTTTGTTGTCTGATTGCTGTTGCTAGGACTTCTAGTACTATGTTGAACAATAGTGGTGAGAGTGGGCATCCCTGACGTGTTCCTCATCTTAAGCGAAAGGCTCTCAGCTTTTCCCCATTGAGGATGATATTCGCTGTGGGTTTTTCATAGATGGATTTTATGAGCTTGAGGAACATTCCCTCTATCCCTATACTCTGAAGAGTTTTAATCAGGAAAGGATGCTGTATTTTGTCAAATGCTTTTTCTGCATCAACTGAGAGGACCATATGGTTCTTCTCCCTCCTTTATTAATGTGTTCTATCACATTGATTTATTTATGAATGTTGAACTACCCTTGCATCCCAGGAATAAATCCCACTTGGTCGTGGTGGATGATCCTTTTAATGTATTGTTGGATCCTATTAGCTAGGATTTTGTTGAGGATTTTGGAATCCATATTCATCAGGAATATCGGTCTGAAATTCTCCTTTTTGATGGGGTCTTTGCCTGGTTTGGGGAATCAAGATAATGCTGGCCTCATAGAATGAGTCTGGAAGCTTTCCTTCTGTTTCTATTTTTTGAAACAGCTTCAGTAGAATAGGTATTATTTCTTCTTTGAATGTTTGGTAGAATTCCCCAGGGAATCCATCAGGCCCTAGACTCTTGTTTTTTGGGAGGTTTTTGATCACTGCTTCAATCTCGTTACTGGTTATTGGTCTATTCAGGTTGTCAATTTCTCCGCCATCTTTTCCCAACCCTTCTCTTTATCTAGATCTGCCCACCTGACATTTCTGCCTACTGCAGCCAACTAGTTCAATGAAGGGAAACCACCAAGGTTGTTTTTTCCTCAAGTTCTAGAGTAGATTTGGAGGAGTCACCAGTGCAAGAGTTACTAAATATTTGGGGAAGCTTCTGTCACCGAACTCTAGAGTTTCAATCCCAACATAGCTTCAGGGAATAGGGCCACCTATAGTTTTTTTATTCTCCTTTCCCTACCTCTCCTTTTCTAGTCCAAAAAGCATTTTTATTTTTATCACCTCTCTTTTTTTTTTTACTTTTTTTAATTATGTTATGTTAATCACCATACATTACATCATTAGTTTTTGATGTAGTGGTCCATGAATCATTATTTGTGTATAACACCCAGTGCTCCATTCAGTATGTGCCCTCTTTAATACCCATCACCAGGCTAACCCATCCCCCCAACCCCCTCCCCTCTAGAACCCTCAATTTGTTTCTCAGAGTCCATAGTCTCTCATGGTTTGTCTTCCCCTGCGATTTGCCCCCCTTCATTTTTCCCTTCCTGCTATCTTCTTTTTTTTTTAACATATAATGTATTATTTGTTTCAGAGGTACAAGTCTGTGATTCAACAGTCTTATACAATTCACAGCGCTTATCACCTCTCTGTTTTATAGGAAAATTGCTCCTATGGCGTCACTAATTTTTTTCCGACTCTTTCCAGGGCCTGAACTCTTGCTCCAAGTCCTCTAGGGTTTGGCTCTTGATATTTAAATCCAAGCTTTTGGAATTTTTTTTTCCTTTCAAGCTGCTGGTACTTGCGATTCAAAGCCTTGGTTTTAAAGACTGTTGTCTGCACTGTTGACTTACAAAGGTCAAATTAATTAATTAATTAATTAATTAATTGCTCAAAGGCCAAAAATGTGATTCTTTGTTCTCTCTGAATCAACCATACCCTGAGGCATAGAGAAAGTACTCTTTTCTACTTATAGTAGAAAAATAGAACTAAAAGAAATTGAAAAAAGTCAACACTTAGTTTAATAGCAAAATACCCTACTACAGAAGGATGTCCCCAATGAAATAAAGTGGTTTAAGTGTACTAGTGTGCTGTATATTTATCTATGTTTGCCTAGCTCCATAAGGTAAAACAAAAACAAAACAACAAGTGTGCCATATATATACATATATATGTATATATGTGTATTTTTATATCTAGTATGAAATATATACATATTATATATATATAATGTTTTTGAGCTGCATATATTATCACTGACTCTGTTTTTAAAAATCTTTGAACATGAGCATGCTGTCTTGGTTGAATACTTCTAGCTATAAACACCATTAATTCATATATTGAATGCCTACTGTTGCAGGATTTCTTTTCCTTTAATGCCTGTGATTTTTGGTCACACTGCCGCTTCAAAGAATGAAGAGGCAGACCAGACAAAGAGTGGTGGTCAGCAAAGCAAAGTTTATTGAGCTATAGTACAAAGCTCCTGAAGAGGGAGGGGACCCAAAAGGGTTGCCAATTTGGCGTTTAAATCTAAGGGTTGTTTTTTTTTTTAAGATTTTATTTATTTATTTGACAGAGAGAGAGACAGTGAGAGAGGGAACACAAGCAGGGGGAGTGGGAGAGGGAGAAGCAGGCCTCCTGCTGAGCAGAGAGCCAGATCCCAGGACCCTGGGATCATACCTGAGCTGAAGGCAGATGCTTAATGACTGAGCCACCCAGGCGCCCCAAATCTAACAGTTTTTATGGCCTCTTTGGCATGGGCTATTTTGATCTGATTAACCCTCCATGCGCCTGTCACCCAATCAGTTTTTTGTCCAAGTGCTCATCTACCTATCAGGTAGTTAGTTGTTCACATGGGAAAGGATGGAGAGCGCCTTCCAGGGTGTTGTAGAATCCTTTTAAGGGTGGTTTCCTCTTAGAGCATGGGTGGGGCCGGGGTGGGGGGGCTTGTCCCTGCCTGCCTTTATTCTGACTATTCTTCATTACTACTATATACCAGGAACTAGGGATAAATAAGTGAAAAAGAATGATGGACATGTCCCTGATCTACTAAATGCTGGGAATTTCTCAGTCACCAAGTGAACATTAAAAATCTTCAAGCTTACATCCCACACTGTAGAACCTCCCAAACACCTACCAAGGTGTTCAAAGCCACACCTGGAATCTTCCCTTGTTCTGTCTGGTGGTAGAGTTAATTGTTTTTAGCATTTCCTTCTCCACCACTACCAAGAGTACTTCTAGATACCCAAAAGAGTTAACTCAGGTACACAATTTTAAATTCTAAAAAAGGAAGGCTCTTTTAAATGAATAATATGCAGAAAGAAATGTGTTTTTTAAATAATTAAAACTTACTTTCCACTTAATAGCTATAATTTCTCAAGGTGCCACTGGTTTTTAGAAGACTACAAAATGATTCTCATCAGTTTAAACAACAGAAATTTGGTATATTTCCTTTCTAGTTGGGTTTAAAACTGGATACAGCATAAATTCATCTCTCCTTGCAGTCCTTTGCAAGTAAAATAATCTCATAGTCTGATTCTAATGTTGCTAAACTGAAATTAATAATATATCAAACTCTGAAAAGATGAATGGTATTTTGCAGCTATACAATGGAGCTTTCAAAGCTCCAGTAGGACTAGGGTTTTTTTGTTTTTTGTTTTTAAACAATGACATTTATTTTAAGCCTTCTTTATGCTTTTAGTACATCATCTGATGGGAAGTCAGGATGAATTAAAGATGA
Organism: Neomonachus schauinslandi; assembly: GCF_002201575.2. Classification (NCBI taxonomy): domain Eukaryota; kingdom Metazoa; phylum Chordata; class Mammalia; order Carnivora; family Phocidae; genus Neomonachus; species Neomonachus schauinslandi. The sequence goes on from NC_058405.1 coordinate 129,483,457, forward strand.
TCATGAAATTTAAATAAACTCATTCAGGACACCAGAGCTTTATATTTTAGACAATACATTTCCACAAATGCAAAATTTGAAATACACATTTTCCACAGTCTTTTAGGTCACTTTTTCTTAGACTTGCATAATATATAGTATCTTTCTAAGGGAAAAGCAAAAAACAAGGACAAAAATCTTCTCTTTGAGCTCCAGGTTTTAAATCGTTTTTATTACATTGTTACTTAAAAATATGCAAACATAAAACCAGGCATAAATGCCTTATGCTTATATCTCTTAAAAAATATAATTACAAATAAAATACAAACAAATCTACAAATGTGAGAAATTCAATTTCACAATATTGGTTTTTAATGTAGCAGGAAATATTTTGTTAAAATGAGAGATTTGTTCACTATGTGAATATGGCATTGGCTTGCTACATACAGATTCTTGTATCCAGTATGACAATATGGTGTGCAGTAAAGTGCCCATTCTTCTGATGTTTTGCTTGTGGAAACTCTCTTGGTACAGTGTCATCATTGGCTTTTTTTTCTCTCTCTTTTTTTATGATTTTATTTATTTATCTTGAGAGAGAGCGTGAGAGAGAGTGCGCGTGTGTGCACGCACAAGCGGCGAGGGGAGGGGGCAGAGGGAGAGGGAGAAGCACACTGCTGTGAGAACACAGGGAAGTCTTATCATCGGATATAAGCTTGCAGACTGAATGTCATGATGTGACATCTCTTTGAGTGTTAGTGGGGAAGAAAGCTGTGACAATATAAAAAAACATTAAAAATCATCTAGAACTTCACACCACAGTTATGTATCTAATGGATTGAGACTGAGAAAGTCTTAAGCGCCAGGATTTATAAGGTTCCTCAAATCTTACAAACCCAACACCACCTTTTTTCCTTCAAGTATTTCTTAAAATACCAGTGAATATCAAAGAATGACTAAGGAACTGGGAACACAGGGAGCTGATATTTACATTGGCAGAAAGAAAGAACAGAAACCAAGCTAAAGTGAGATTGGTAAAGTGTAAATTAGAGAAGGAAAAATTACAGTAAAATGGTAGGAAAATGTTCCGTTGTGTTAACTATTCTAATCATCAGCTATTTGGTTGGGAAATAAAAATAAAACATGGGATTTAAAAAATGTATTACTTGGTTAAAATACACCCATTTGTTTTTGTTTTTTTTTAAGATTTTATTTATTTATTTGACAGAGAGAGAGAGCACAAGCAGGGGGAGCGGCAGGCAGAGGGAGAGGGAGAAGTGGGCTCTCCGCTGAGCAGGGAGCCTGACACAGGGCTCAATCCCAGGACCCTGGAATCATGACCTGAGCCGAAGGCAGACGCTTAACCGACTGAGCCACCCAGGCGTCCCAAAATATACCCATTTCTTAAATATTAAATATGTTAAAACTACATAAACAGGAACTGTAACTCCTAATTAGAAATAGAGGATTTCTTTTGAATTTGTCACTGACCAGAGTTAGAAAGTAATAAAAGTGTCATTTGACAGTTTGAACTACAATCTGACAGTATTTTCTGTGGATACATGGAATGGTTCTCATGTTTGAGAGAATTAGAGTTCCAGTTACTTTAGAATTTTAGTGGCCATTTTTGGTCCTGCCAGGAGAATGCAACCCAAACCCTAAATTGTCTGGTCAGAGACTAGGAAAGACAGTAGAAAACAGTAAGGGGCAATGTTGTGGATGTCTGATTAAATAGAAAGCATTCATTATCCATAATGGTCTTGGTTTAAAGTATGCTTCTCATTCCAAGGCTGTTTTTTGAATTACTCACTATTTCTAGCATGTTTCCTCTTAGAGCAATCTTTAAAAAAAATCATGTTGGTTTTCTTCTAGTTTCACAAAATAAACAACAGCATAGTCCTCTTTAAAAGGCTTGGAAATTCAATAATTATATGGTTCATGTTTTATTTATCTGTTTGTTTTTAAATTATATTCTTTCATCTTTTTGATCTTATAAATGACTCCTCCCATTTTGGAAAGGATTTTGGGCAAATAGTTTAGAAAGCCATAAAAAGGAACAAGATAATTTTTTTTATAACAGTTAGATGAAGGAAAATTTTCATGTGCTTTAAGAATTGGATTGCCCACAGAGGGACATCATTTAACAGTGTTTTGGGGTGGTGATGAGGGAGTTGTATAGACCTAAAAGTACTTTATATTGGAATGCTGGTCCATTCATGGTTGTACTTTGTTTGTATATCAAATACTGTACCTGTCACAAGCTTGGATTTATTGTGAGGATGCATAATGTTGTTGGGCGAGCCTGCAAATCCCTCACTGGCAGCAGAGTCACCAGAAGTAGATGCACCTGTCTTCCCAGCTGGAATTTGCTCATGGGAAAGAGGGTCATTTAACACCATGTTGTCCTCATGGACAGCTGTATTTATAAGCTGCCGTAGGGTGTGGAAGACCTAAATTCTGTTTTAAAAAAGACTTCAATGTCCAAATGAAATTTGACATGAAAAGTATTTTGATGTTTTGATTCAGTTGATTTAGAGAATATTTAGGCTTGGTTTAATAGAAAAACATTATTTAGTTTGCTTTAGTCTGATCACTCTAACAGCTTTTAACGATTCAGTGAACACCAGTATTTTCAGCTCAGCTTAGCTTGCGGTTTAGCATAAAATAGTTCATTCTGTTTTGATGCAAGCCCTTAGTTAAAACATGGGCCTTCTCTCAGTGCTATAGCCATAGCTCGTTGTTTTTGTCCATTTCAATTCACTATTTTCCTCCAACAGACTTTAAGCTCAATGCTAGAGGCTGTGTCTCTTTTGCTAACCATCATTTTTTTTTTTTCTAGCATGCTGCCACTGTGTTAACTCTGGATATATTTGTGCTTAATAAATCTTTGTTAAGTGGATACATAAATGAAGAATGAAGAATTGTTTTTCACTGGCCAGGAAGGAGGTAAAGACTCCTTCATAAAAACTAGGTGATTTCTGAAAATCACTCCGAAACTGAGAGGTCTCTTTGAGTCCCTTTGTTTTTTATTTTTTATTAAGGTATTTACTTACAATAGAATTTACTTAAAATAAAATGTAGATTTTATGGGCATAGTTCCATAGAGTTTTTTCAAGTGGGTCTCCTTATTTAATCACTGTCCAAATCAAGATATAGAATTTTTGAAGCACCTGGGTGGCTCAGTCGGTTGAGCATCCAACTCTTGGTTTCGGCTCAGGTCATGATCTCAGGGTTGTGAGAGTGAGTCCCACTTTGGGCTCTGCGCTCAGCACAGAGTCTGCTTGTCCCTTTCCCTCTGCTCTTCCTCTCTCTCTCTCTAATAATAAAATCTTTAAAAAAAAAAAAAGATATAGTATTTTTCCATTATTCCAGAAAGTGCCCTCATGCCACTTTCCAGTTAACCTCTCACAACACTGTTCTGATTATCACAATAGTCTCTTCTAAAACTTCACATAAATATAACCATAACCAAATAAAGTATGTACTTGTTTTTTCTATAATAAGATTAATAAGAAAGGACTGTGTTATTTCAAAACCTGCTGTATGCCTCTCCTTGGAGGATATATTGTCCTGCCTTCCCCATTCTTTCACCATTAGCTCTTAAGAATTTCAAAGATAGGGGTGCCTGGGTGGCTCAGTCAGTTAAACATCTGCCTTTGGCTCAGGTCATGATCTTGGGGTCCTGGGATCAAGCCCTGCATCAGGTTCCCTGCTCAGAGGGGAGTCTACTTCTCCCTCTCCTTCTGTGCTCTCACTCACTCTCTCTCAAATAAATAAATAAAATCTTTAAAAAAAAAAAGAATTTCAAAGATAGACAGAATAAGATTCCTAGAAGTAGAGTTCAGAAGTACCATCAAACTTATATCATCATACTGTGCGCCTCCATACATAGGTCATTTGACAAATCAAGCCGATCAAGAGGGGCATATTTTAGATCTGGGAACACAGCCTTGTCTTCCTGACTTCTCTGAGCTTTACACAGCACTACACCATTGGTTTCACTTATCCTCAAGACAGTTCTATGGGTAAACATACGTATGTGTAACAAATTGGAGAGGTTAAGAAAGAGCTCCAAAATTAGATATTTCCACTAAAAGTCTTTTTAAAATGTATTTTCAGTAACATATAACTCTTTGTGGTGTAGAGGGTGGTGTTTGGGTAGAATTGCAAAGGAGGTTTGCAAAGAACTGTAGTCAGTTTGCAGGCAGTGGAAAGAGGCTTGCCAACTAAAGCCTATAGAAAATGGATTCATTGAATTAGAGCAGTCCATGATCAACTGCCAGAGCCGGCTTATTTTCTTTGCTAGTTCCAAAAAAAAAAAAAGAATGCCTGAAACTTTGTGGTGTTGGAAGGCTATCTTATAGAACATGCTGGCAGAGCACACTTTTTCACTGGCTCAGTTAGGTATTTTTATAGACTTGATGGGGTACTTAGGACTCTGGTAGAGATTTTTAGGTCAGAAAAAAAATTAGGCATAGGAGATTAGGGACGAAAATGTGTTAGTTTATTTCATAGCAGAGTAGAGCAATAAAACAGTCTTAGCAAAGCCACAGACAGGACTGGCTAAGCCTAACAATTTTCAACTGATTTTGCAGAAAGTTTTGCTATTACTGAGACCAAAGAATAAAATTGTGATCTAGGGAAAGGAAGTAAATAATCATGAAAAATAGTTAATATGATGTTATAACAAGGAAAGACATCATTCATTCAAAGGTGGTTGAGGGGGAGATTAAAAATGATTTAAAGGAAGAAAATTCCTTCTTCAAGTTAAGTGTTCTGGAAATGCTGATTATTTTGTACAAGATGGTTTGATGCAAGATATGTAGCAATTTCATGAAATGGCAAAAAAAAGAATCTGAACAACTTGAAAAAGAATGTTAATGTTAGCTGAAGCGTACCAAGGTTATTTTTGTATTTTTCTTTCCCCTTAGACCCAGTAGAGACACTTCAAGAACTGCTCAGTCCCGGAGTGGAGGGATTGTGTGAAGACTCTGACACTTTACCCTGAGACCAGGTGCAGAGGTTTTCATTATAGGGTAAGAGCCAATTCCTACTTTGGGTTTTGTAGTCTTTGAAAATTGATGAAATGGTGAGGTAAAATTAGGTGGTATTATCAGAAGTACTAGGATGCTCTGAATTTGTTTATAGCTTTGTAGTAGCTCGTGCCTTATACATTTCATGTGAAATATGTTCAGAAATAATTCCTTGGCAGATATTATCATTATGTTTGAAATAGGATGATATATAGAAACAATGGGAATTACAAAGCACCAATCTGACCATTTTGGATTAAAACATCTTTAGCAGAGATTCTCCTGTTGGGTGCTTCTCAGCCTTTTTCTTATCATGCCCACATGGAAAAGGACAATCTTCCTGTGATACAGTACAGAGGCTGCTTATTACCAGAGACCACTGGCTCTGGTAATCAGATCCAGAGCAGCTCCAGGGCTGAAGGGTTCGAATCTTGGTACATCTATAAACAGTTATTTGGGGGAACTCTGCTGGGGAGCAATAGCTTTCCTTTTTGAAACCACTAAAGTGTCTCCAGCTTTGTCTGCATCTCAATGATTGGAGCCTGGGTTTAGAGGAGTTTTTCTTAGAGAAAAAAAAAAAAACACTTTGTGTCCCAAATTTTCACATGAAGTTAATTTGACTTAAGATTGAACAATATCCCTGATTTTGTATCTAGAAAATTGAGCCTTAAATATTTTCTCCATCCTTTCTATTAGTACAATGATCAAGAAGCTCTCTCCTAGAGAATCCACATTTCAATTCTGACAAGGGTCCTTGTTGTCCTGGGGCTCTGGGGAAGTTGACATAAGACAAAAATCTGCCCTAACAGTCACGAGGACTCCCCGTAGTCTGAGGTGTGCTTAGCTTAGGTCTCACTTCAATATTTGGTCTAGGTTGGGTAAGTCCTGTTAGTTGTCTTAGTTATCATTTAAAAAAACAAGTTAGTGTTCAACAGATTTAGGGCCTGATTCAAACCCAGACTGAATATTGCAGAATTATAGGTTTCAGGCTAATAATGGGACCTGGATATTCTAAGGTTATTTCTTCTGTGCCTTATTCCAATATCATCACAGGTACCAACATAATTATGACCTTAAGAATAAATGGTAACAACAGACATGGGATGAGCATTTCTATGCCATGAATGACTGGCATAAAATACCCTTTGGTCATAATTCTAGAAGTTGTCTTATTTTACCAGGGTTTTTGTCTTGTTTTGGTTTGGTTTGGTGTCTTAGGTTTTGCTTTTTTTTTTTTTTTTTAATTTTAGTTAACAATTTTTTAAGAGCAGTTTTAGGTTTATAGAACAATTAATTGAAAACTATAAAGAATCCTTACATATCCTCCCCCAAAACACACATAATTCCCCCTATTATTAACATCTTGTATTAGTACGGTACATTTGTTAAAATTAATGAGCCAGTATTGGTAGGTACATTATTATTAACTAAAGTCCATTACAATGAGCTTACTCTTTGTATTGTACATTCTTTGGTTTTAAAAAATGTATAATGACATATTTCTGTTGTTGCTGTGTCATATATTATATCATATAGTACTGTATAGTGCATTATATGGAAAATACAGAATATTTTGACCACTCCCCAAATTTTGTGTGCTTTCCCTATTTGCCCTTCCCTCCCCTCACTGAAACCCTGGCAACCTCTGATCCTTTTACTACCTCCAGAATTTTGCCTTTTTAAGGATGCCATGTAATTGCAATCATACAGAAGATAGCCATTTCAGACTGGCTTCTTCCACTTAGAAATATTTCACTTAACTTTTAAGTTTCTTGGATGTCTTTTTGTGGCTAGATAACTCATTTCTTTTTATTGCTGAATAATATTCCATTGTATGAATGTACAATAGTTTATCAATTTGTTATTGAAGGACATCTTGGTTTCTTCCAAGTTTGATGGTAATGAAAAAAGGAGCTCCTGTAAACATTTTTCTGCAGACTTTTGCATGGACATGTTTTCAACTCATTTGGGTATATGTCAAGGAGTGTGGTTACTGGATCATATTGGTATGAGTACCTTTAGTTGTGTAAGAAACCTCCACATTGCCTTTCAAAATGGCTGTATTATTTTGCATTCCCAATGAATGAGAGTTCCTGTTGCTTTACATCCTTACCAGAATTTGGTATTGTCAATGTTTTGAAAGGTAGTTATTCTAATAGGTGGGTAGTGTTTTCTCATTGTCTTAGGTTTTTAATATAATGTATTACAGGGGCGCCTGGGTGGCTCAGTCGGTTAAGCGACTGCCTTCGGCTCGGGTCATGATCCTGGAGTCCCGGGATCGAGTCCCGCATCGGGCTCCCTGCTCGGCGGGGAGTCTGCTTCTCCCTCTGACCCTCTTCCCTCTCGTGCTGTCTCTCATTCTCTCTCGCAAATAAATAAATAAAATCTTTAAAAAAAAAAAAAAAAAAAAAAAAAAATATAATGTATTACAAAAGAGATCGTGACTGCCCAGAATACTCTGGACACTTAACCACTAGAAATTTCTTTAGTATTTACTTGGTAATGAAAATGATTAAGAATATGGGCTTTCCTCTGGTAACATCCACTGTGATAATGCATTTTTATGAGATAAGAGTGTGTGTACACCTAAGTGTGTATTTATGTGTGTCTGTGTATCCGTATATGTCTACTATTCTCTATTATACAAAGAGATAATAGGCAAAGACTTTTCTAATAATAATACCATTGAAATGAAAATAGGCAGAGTAAATCAAAGATATTTTTGTTTCTAAAATTGAGATATGAGTATTCTATAGATCCTGATATTATAACAGGCCATACTTGATGTTATATAAAGCTAGCTTTCTGGCATGAGTAAGCTATTTCAAATTAGGCATTTCTAGTTTTTGTATTCAGTTAAATTCAGCCATGTAGATATAGCTATAGGAAGGAATTCTTCATTGTCCTTCCAAGTTATAATTTTTCTGTGGCTTGGTGCATGTTTCTGCTTTAGATTTGATTATATTGCTTTGTAAATATGTCTGATGAGATAAACTTCCATTCTAGAGAGCTACTTTCTCAAGTATAAGGACTACTGCTCCCATAATTCTATCTTTAAAATGTAGCACAATGCCTGTGTTAAAGAAAAAAATTTCATGATACTTGTAAAGTAAGGAAGACTTTATTCAAGAGGGACTATGGCAGTGGAGTTTTGCAGAAGGGGAGAGAGATAGGACTCAACTCCTAATACAACAAGGACAAGTAGAGATTTAGAACCAAGGGTCAGGGTGGAGATCAGTGGATGGAAAATTACTGGGCCTAGGGGAATTCTCACTATACTGATTCAACAAGATTCTTACTGAAGGCAGGCCAGGGTGATAAGATATGAAGGATGGAGGATGAGGAATTTGATCTAATATCAAGGACAATCAGATACCAAGGAAAGAGGATTTTCCCTAAACTAATTCAAAAGAATTCTTGCTAGAACTGGACTAAGCAGGCCAAAGAGAGAACCCAAGGTCAGAGCCTAGTTGAGAAGAGGATTTAGAGGAGCCTGACATAGATTTGGTCCAGAAGAGTCTTTGTCACCTGACACATAGTAGAATTTTAGTGAACATGTATTATGTTATTATATAGATGGCTTTCCATCAAATACTATAGAAATCTATTAACAAAGTCCTAAAGACACCAGGCAAGCATTGTAATTTAAGAAAAAAGAAGAGGGAAATCACTTTAAATCATATAAATAATTTTGTGTAATGTTCAAGACTAAGCTATTAATCAGAGCATAGATTTGGTTAAAAAAGTAAACAACAGATACACGTGAACAGTTTCTAAGTGCAAAACAGAATTTCAACAATTACTTTCTAAAAACAATGCACTTTAGTGGAGGAGGGTTGGGGGAGAAGGGAAGGGGAATCCTATTAGTGACATAGATTAAATATATATACAAATTTTATAAAGAAATAAAATAAAATGTATCTTAAATCTAGAATGTACCTTAAATTGGACTAAATTTTAAATCTAGGTTGCAAATTCATTGATATCATAGTATATGAAAGCCTGTTTTTCTAAACATTAGCATGCATAAAAGTTACCTTGAGTCCTTGTTTAAATTTCATTCTCTTGGGCCCTACACCTCAGTATCTGAGTAATTTGAAGGATCAGTGATTTTTCACTTTTAACAAGTACTCCAGCTTATTCTGTTACAGGGACCTGTAGGCCATGCTTTAAAGAACCCTGATCTCTACCCTTTACAATTTTCTTCCCTGTTGTATTGTTGATGTTTGAAAGTACCCCTGAGAATAGGGTGATAGGGAGATCAGCCCAAATATAGGAACCAAAAGAATATGCCAACAAGATTAACTTCATGGCCCCTTACAGTGGTGTGGTTGAAGGAGGATTGTCCTACAAGTCTGAAAATGAGAAAGCAAACTAATTGGAGAGAGCAGCACAAAAATTGTATCCAAGATTAGAACATTTTAAGAAAGAATGAAATGCGTATTTTGTAAAGAGAATAAATATTTTCTAAATAGATAAAATATAGCACAATTACATCAATATTCAATGAATTGTTTATTTCAAAGATATGAGTTATGATATTTATAACTATAGGGGAAATGATAAATACCCAAGAAGTCCAAAAGTGGGGGAATGACTAAGTTAATTAGTATCACTATCCCAATGTAATATTATTTTCACTGCTTTAAAGAATGATGTTATTTAAAAAGTATCTAACATAATGTGATATCAAAAGAAAAATGAGAAATGATATGTGTTTCTGCATAATATATGTATACATATGTGGTGAAATTTCAGGTGTTTTGAATTCTAAAATTTTATTCAATATTATATGGTACTCACAAAATCAAATACTAGAATCTAAAACCTAGATGAGCTAGATCAATAATATCTGGAATCAGATACTTTGGTCATGAATTTTTAATAGTTAAGAATAAATAATTTTTGCCTTTTGGCCAGATCCACCATCTTCCAATAATTTGCCAAAATAACCAACACAGAGGGGAGAGGCATCTGCTATATGTTCTCTAGGTCTTTCAGAAAACATGGGGTGGTTCCTTTGGCTATATACATGCCAATCTGCAAGAAAGGTGATATTATAGACATCAGGGGAATGGCACTGTTTAAAAAGGAACACCCTACAAATGGTACCATGGCAAGACTGGAAGAGTCTATAGTGTTACCCAGCATGGTGTTGGCATTGTTGTAAACAAATAAAGTGCCAGTCTGCTCCATCCAGAGAAACACACTTTGTAAGAACCAATGGAAAGGAGCCTGAGCTGCTGGAATCCATTCCCTATGAATCCATGGCTTGATAAGTGACAAAAAAATAAAAGACCTTTGGACTGTAAAAATGTTTCTTTTAGTTGAGTAGAAGTGTGGTATGCCCTTCCCCAAAGAAATATTTAAGACAAAACAACAACAACAGTTAAAAAAAGACAAAAAAGTAAATAATCTTTAAGTAAAAAGGTGTTTTAAAATTACATTATTATTAAGCTCCAGGTAAACTCTAAATACCCCCATCTGGCCAATTATTAGAATCATTTGGGGGTCATTTTGAAGATATGGATTCGTTAGAATCTAGAGAAGTGGTTAAGTTTCTGCAGATCTGAGTTTAGCTCTGGAATCTGAAATTTTTGAATACATATTGATGGCCTTATTGATTAGCAAAGTTTGGTGACCATTGTGGGGAAGACAATTTATGTCTTCAAGAATTTTTGCAATGATCAACATATGCCAAGAAAATTCAAGCCAAAAATAATGTCAAAGTTTAGAATGTTTAATCTATATAACATAGTAAATAAAGTAGAAGTTCAGAGGAGGGGAAGAACATGAAGAGGATTATTTGGGAGGACCTTCTTGAAGAAGAATCTCATAAGCATTGGAGTGGTAGCCTAAATGCTGGAGAAACCATCATCATCTGAACAATCTTCATGTTAAAATGAGGAGTGATGTCACTGTGGAACACTTAGGGATGGCAGTAACACAGTCGGCCCGTTTGGGGATGTCAGCTCTTTCACCAATCCAAAGTGTAAGCCTTACATCCTTTCCCCAGAGGCCCAGGTCCCTTTCAGGCTTTTCCTCCCAATCTGGCTCTTGGTTTGGAGGCAAGGGCTGCCTCCTGGTTGAAGAGGCTTCTCAGCACTTTAGGATGGGAAGGCATGTGAAGTCTATAAATAATTGTCTCTTAAGGTGAGGAAAGGCACATCAGAAAATTTGTGCAAAGACAAAATGTTTATTATTTATGTTTATTAAAAGGAATTATAGCTTTTAAAAGACGAAGAATCAATCACAGAGTAAGTTGACGTGGGACCTTTACAAATAGATATGATTTGCTTTCCCAGAACACGAAAAGTGCAGGTGAGAGTCATTTCAGTGATGAGGACCTCATTCACCTAAGTCTTTCTTCTGTCGACTCAATTTCTTCTTTAATACAAATGCTGTTGTTTAAACATACATTCCTCTAGTTTATGTTGCCTAAACTGGCAGTAAATTCATTTTATGCCACATGGGACCTAAGAGTAGGAGGTCAACAAATATTTTGTCAAAGAAAAAAGCCAATAGCAGCTTGACTAGAGTCGACTGAGGAATGGGCATAGGTAAGGCTGGACGTGACTTGTAGTCATACTGAGCAGGAAGTCAAGTCCCAGAATGAGGAATTTTGACTTGGCCTTACAGTGAAGGTTTCTGAGAAGGATAATGAGAAGATAAATGTGAGTTTTGAGGAAGAAAATCAGCCAACAGTAAAGAAGATGGATTAAAGAGAGGAGGAACAGGAAATGCAATTAGCATGCTAATTAGCTAATTACCACCAGAGGAAACCTGGACTAGGCTGTTGGCAGTGAAAAGAAAAAGAAGGTAGATAACAGCGAAGTTTTCCTGCTCAATTAGAGTAATATTGATTAATCACCTACTAAGTGCCAATCATTGTTCTAGGCCACTGGGACATCAAGTGAACAAAATGGCACATATATTCTGTCAGGAAAACAAACATAAGGAGCAATAACAAATAAATATAATAAATAATATGCATTATATATATGTATAATGTTGGAAATTTTAAATGTTATAGAAAAACAAAAATTTGAACAGAGTAAGGAGGGGTGGGGTAGGAGTTTGAAATTTTACATTGGATGGTCAGGGGAAGCCTCACTGAGAAGAAGCAAAAGTTTGAGGAAGGTGAGAGAGTGAGGCAGTACTCTGAGGGAAGAGCCTTTCAGGCAGAAGGAAAAGGAAGGGCAAAGACCCTGAAGTGGGGATGTGTCACCAATAGCCACATTTTGAATTTAAAATCTATCCCAAGGCAAGATGCTCAATTGCCTCAACTGTACCACTCACCAACTACTGAAAAGGAGGATTTTGCTGCTGGGAAGAAATCTTCTTCCTTTGCAGTTCTGCTTCAGGCCAAATTGGATTAAATTTCAAAAGGACAAAAGAAATAGAATGAATTAGGGAGCCAGCCTTGGGCCATGCCCAAAGTTAAAGTCAGTGAGAGAAAATGAAGGAGATAGGAGAAGTCAGACAGAAACCAGGATCTAGTCTGTCCTTACAGTTGTATAAAGAGGGCTTGGCTAAGAAAAGGAGACTCCCAGAGGCTACAAAAAGATTAAGGTGATTCTCAGAGAAACAAACTGAGGGTTCTAGAGGGGAAGGGGGTAGAGGGATGGGTTAGCCTGGTGATGGGTATTAAGGAGGGCATGTACTGAATGGAGCACTGGGTGTTAAATACAAACAATGAATCATGGAACACTACATCAAAAACTAATGATGTAATGTATGGTGATTAACATAACATAATAAAATTAAAATAAATAAAAATAAATAAATGCAAAAAAAAAGCTTAAGGTGAATACAGACGGCAGAAATGAAAAAACCAATGGGGTTGAGAGAAGGGGCGTTGGGGTTATGAAGGCCATTGATGACCCTAGAGGGAGCAGTTCAGTTGATTAAGGGCATGGGATTACAAAATACCCAACTGGTTATGTTTCCTATACCAGGAACAATGGAAAATCTGTGTTCTTAAGAATTAGTAGTATCCTAGACGAGTTGATTTTCAACAATCCATTAAAGATATTTTAATAATGTTCTGAAGTCTATCTTTGATAAGAAGTGTTGGCACATTTGAAAAAGTAAAATGAAATGTGTTAGGCTTCAAACTGAGGATGTATGCAACTTCTCCTTCCCCTTTGCTCTTCCGTCTGCTCTGATTTCATAACAAGGCACAGTATTAACATGTTAAAGAATTGAAGTCTCTACATGCTTTGGTGGGAGATGCTGCAGTGTTGCTCAATTTGCAAAAATTCTCTGGCCTGAAGTTTACTTTTCGTCAGGTCTTCACCAAAGCTTGTACTTTATTAATGCATCAAATCTTTTTCTAGGACAGAGTGATGTTCTGTTTTGTTTTGTTTATTATTATGTTATGTTAATCACCATACATTATATCATTAGTTTTTGATGTAGTGTTCCATGATTCACTGTTTGCGTATAACACCCAGTGCTCCATGTTCTGGTTTTAAAAGGCCAGCAGAAATGAATGGGTTATCCTAGGGTTAAGAGGGGAGCCTGTCAATATTTGGTAGCCTTTTCAATAGCTCCCTAATTGGAATTTTTTTAAAGATTATAAGCATTAAAACATAGCAATAAGTAGTGATTCAATACACTTATGTTAAATGTTAGTAAAAAAATGTACAGATGTCAGGGGTTTATAAAATTGGTACAGTCAACCGTGCTTCCTGCTTCCTGTGCTATGACCTAGAATTGATTCTTTAAGACATCTTTTTATGTTACTCTCTCTCTCTGTCTCTCATGAATAAATAAATAAAGTCTTTAAAAAAAAAAAAAAGGGCGCCTGGGTGGCTCAGATGGTTAAGCGTCTGCCTTCGGCTCAGGTCATGATCCCGGGGTCCTGGGATCGAGTCCCACATCGGGTTCCCTGCTCCTTGGGAGCCTGCATCTCCCTCTGCCTCTCTCTCTCTCTGTCTCTCATGAATAAATAAATAAAATCTTTAAAAAAAAAAAAAAGACATCTTTTTATGTTATATAGCGAGCCTATCAAAAAAAGTGCTTTGAAAGCAGTGGGAGATTAGCCATTTAAAGAATGGGGAAAAAAAATCTTAATATAAGTAAAGGGATGGACTTGTTATTCCAGAAAACAAATAGGGAAAGTGTGTTAAAGTTGATGTGATAGGTCGTGGAAGTTATTTGGAATTTCAGGATTGATGGTAAGGAATTTTGAAGATCAGATTCATAGTTAAGGTCAATCCCTTTGCCCTTATTCTCTTCTTGCCTTTTCCTTCCAGATTCCCATCATGCTGCGCCTATTAAAACCTGCTCAGGAAAGGATCCACTGTCACAGTCTTTTATAACTTCATTTGAATTTAAATCAGTGTGTTACTTCTCCCAAGTGTATTTACATTTTAAACAGGAAAGGAAGGTTGCATCTCCATTTAAAATAATTACACATCAGCCTGCTCAGATCTGTATGAAAGACCTGAGAAATTTTATGGGTTGTTTTTTTGACTTGGTAGTTGCATTTTTGTGTATATATATATATTTTTTGTTGTTGTTGTTGTTGTTAGCATTTTATAGCAAAGGAACTGTATAGTTCCCAAAAATTGCAACATGATGAGATTCTCATTGCATTTAATTAACCTGCCTTTTTCTTTTTTTAACTCCACAATTAATTTGGCTAAATTGGTTAACAAATGAAAAATTGTAACTACACTAGTTGCATGTTGCTTTTACTATGTAATGTTTGATGCTTCCATCGTTATGTTTCACATGAGAAAAATCTTAAAATAGATTTTATATTCTCTGATAAAAATCACCACTTTGTCCTTGAAGACATTGTCCCAGAAATGATTTTTTAAAAAGTAGCACTATTGGTTTCATTTCTTGGAAGAGAAAAACGTCAGTTAGAGTAGTAGTAAGATAGTAATCTAGTATATTTGGTATTATGAGACTCAAGGATTTAGCAGTAAAAAGAAATCTTTACTGAAGAAAAAAAAATTGGCATATTTTGTTAAGAGGAAGAGAGTTGAACTGCTATATTTGACTGCAAATCTGGCAACACTAAATGTGGTTGCTTGGAAATAAAAGTTTTCCTAAAACTTTTTGTTTGAATTAGTTATTGTAATTGCATCAGTAACAGAATTCTTAATTTTTATAAGTACAGAAATATGCATAGTTTTTTTTAATCCTATAATATCCCCAAATACTTAAGACATATGCTTTATAGAAACAGAGTGTCAAGAGTTCAGAAATAACAGAAGTAAAACCAGTGAATCACCAAAGTAGTAATTAGTACAAGTTTACTGTACACACACCAAAAAGACAGACTACAGATTGGGAGCCCTCAAACCAAAACATGAAATGAGGCTCAGGGGAATATTGTTATAAAGCAATTTATATAGTGAGAAGGCAGTGACTTTATTCTTCACAGTGATTGGTTATAGTATTAGAATTTTCTTAAACAATAGGGAATTGGTCAAGGTTACCTCATAACAACCTTGAGAAACAGTCTAAGTTTTGCTTATGATTTCCCAAGATATAAGGAGGAAATGACCCAGGTCATGTTAGTCTTGTGAAATAAGGTAAATTAAGCTTTGCTTATATGACTGAATGGTTTTGTCTGTTCAGGAAATCTTCAAGATTGATCTCCATTTTTTTTTTACTTGAACCATTCCCCCTTTTGGTTATTGTCTCAGCAGTCTGAAAGCATGACCTAGCAGTATAGCATTATTCTCTGTTACTACCTATCCTGGATGTAATCATACTGAAGAATCACATGTTTGGTGTTTGCATTCATCACGCTGGAGGGCCTTGTAGTCCTCAGCTTCATCAGTTATGTGGTTATTGTTGATTTGATCTATTTATCTGATGCTGATGGATACCATTTGACAAGTGAGTGGCTGCCAACAGGCATTTAAAACCCTCGAGGTGATACAATGCACTTGAGAGGTCTGAATGGTGATTATAAGGAGAAAAATAGCAAAGGATTGAAACATTCGCCAGAGGACAGCTTGTCACGAGATAAGATTTAACCAATTAAATGTCTCAAATGGGTTATAATGTCTTAAAAGTGATTTGCATAGGCACAGCATGATATATTAGTGAGCATCCTTATGTTTACTTAGGACAAGGTGAACACTAAGGATGCTTGATTTTAGGAGGTGGTGTTGCAGGGGAGCTTCCACCTAAATTAGGCCTGTATATGAGAAGAGCAATCAGGTAATTTAATGAGAGGTGTTTTTATGGAAACAAAAGAAAAAGCTCAATAGTTTGAGCAATTTATAAATACAGTTTCTGAGTTTGGAGAGCAGCCAGTTGAGATTTCTAGATGTGGGGTTCTAAAGCATCTTCAGATGGAGTGAGAGCGAGCAGAGATGATCGGTCAGATTTTCCTGGTTTGCAGTGTGAATGTCTTTAGTGGTCTTTCTGATTGTGTACATAGCACCAGGCATGAAGTCTGTCCACACCTCAGCTGTGATGGTGATTTCTCAGAAGTTTATATCAAGTTGTCCAGCTTTAGCTTGCGTGCCTTCAAGAAAAAGACAGTTTTAGTTTCATAGTGATTCCAAATCAAAAGAGTGGGAGAAAACTGGAAATGTTAGTTTGAGAAACTCTAGCCAAATATTAGAGGAAACTAGAAGAATTCAGGATCCAGTCCAGTGTATAAGTAGAAAACAAAACCTGCAGAAATATTAACAGCACTAGAACCTGATATCCACGAAAGTGTATTACTGAAATATAATTTTTCTCTCTATAATCATCCCCATTTCTATCAAAGATAACCACAGTAAGAGTAATTTGTTTGCAGATTAACTCTGGTTTCAGTAAACTTGCCCTGGCTATTTACATTAGGGTACCAAGAATAGCGATTGACCATATAGCTCTTTTAAATGTACTTTGCTGGAACTTTTTTTTTTGCTGGAACTTTTCATAGAGTATCTCAGATTGGAATCCAAAAGCCTCTCAAGGCTAGGAAGCCACACCAAGGATTTGCCCAATTGTGTCCTGTTACAAGGAGAACAAATTCATATTGAACTTATGCAAATGTATCTACTGTCATGAAAAATAAGAATATTTAATAAGAGGTTCTGAATTCTGTAGGGATCAGGTAGGGAGAAAAAGATGTGTTTCAATCTTTGTTTCAAAGATACACCTAACCAAATTGCTGTCAGTTATGGTTAGATTAACAGGGAATAGAAAAGGCAGCCCTTTAAATCTGAAAACAAAATATTAAAGAACTAGTAATATTTTAAATGAAGTCATCAAATTTATAATCATTTTCATCAGTTCAGTCAATGTTGTATAATTCTTGTTTTGTTTCATCTTGGGCTAGCAGCTTTATGAATCAATTAGGTTTTCATTAGAATTTTAGAAATTCTTACCAGTTCTGTGTTACGACCTTAAAGTTATCATAAACCTGCAATTTAGAGTTCTTATTGGGGTCTTTTCTAAGAATCTTCTTGAAGATGAAGCACTTTTTCTTTTCTATTTAAATTCAATTAGCCAACATATAGTACATCATTAGTTTCAGATGTAGTGTTCAGTAATTCATCAGTTGCATATTACACCCAGTGCTTTTGCCAAATAGTTGATTGTAAATGTATTCAGAGAAGTAAAACAATAGCTCATTGTGAGTGACAAAGGACTTTTAAAGAGCTATGGTTAAAGATCTGTAAGAGCTCTATCTAGTAAGAGCTCTCTCTCTCTCTCTCACACACACACACACACAAATAATGCAATTGACAAGTAAGTTTGTTTGGGTTTTTTTTTTTTGTAGTTTAAGGTAATAGCTGGAATTGTGACTAATAACATCAAATTTTTTAAAGGATTCCATATAATTTTGAATTACTTGTTTTAATGATATATATGTCCCATATAAATATGATCTAAGAAAGTTAAACATTACTTATTATTTGACAATGTTCCCCATGCAGTTTAATATATGAAATAAGCTTAAATAAACTAACTTTTCTTTTTTTATTTCATTCAGATTTGATTTGAGGAAGTTTGTTTAAAATGTCAAATGATTTTTTTAATGTCAAAAGATGTAAATACATATCAAATAGGATCATAGGCATTTGTGAAATAATACTTTGTTATCCATTCAATCAAAGTGAAATTAAAAGATGTCAAAAAAAAAAAAAAAAGATGTCAAAGGCAAACAAAGTTACATAGTTAAACAACTAGTACATACAACTGTAGAACTTAGCTCTTTTAATGGAGAAAACTTAATGTTTTTCTTTAAGGAGTCCAGGAGCTGATAAACGCAACATGAAGCACAGGAAATTATTTTCATAAGAGGCGGAATCTTTGTTTCCTAGGCAGATTACATTAGAAGTAAAGAAAAATTTTTGTTTACAATTTCTTATTAAGAGCAGACCAATGATCTAAAACAAACTTTGTCATCCTAACAGAGAGAAAAGCAAATTATAATTTTGTACAAGTATACTTTCGATATTAAAACTCCCCTCTTCCTTTTCACCTTTTTAACTTAAATCCATTCCCATCTAGCTTGACTACATATAAATTCCTTTCTGAAGATTTCTTTTTCACAAAACTACAATTTTCTATATCCTTTCAGCTTTTGTCCTTTTTCCTTTCTTATTCTGGAACAATTATATTACTTTAAGACAAAATTACTTTCTTTTTTCCTTTACAAAAAAACAAAACCAGAACCAAAAAGATTCCACATCCTTCATATCTTTCCTTAACCCCCCATTTCGCCTTATCCACTTTTCACATAGTCATTTTCTTTCACCCTTATTATTTTTAGTAGTTTTAATTACATGTATATATAAGTGAACCAAGTGAGAATGCATGACTGGCTTGGAACCTAGAGATACCTTAGTTAAGTTCGTTTATGTGCCCTATTACTAGAGTAGTTTAAGTAAAATCTTGCGGATGGTAGGGAGGGAGTAGAGGAAGACAGAGAGAGAGACAGTGACAGAGAGAGGAACAGAGACAGAGAGAAAATGTGTGTGTGTGTGTGTGTGTGTGTAAGAGAAACAGTCCAAAATACAGACACAGAAACAAGCTCAGAGGGAATAATTTGAGTTCCAAGCAGAAGAAGATATTTGATTATCTTTCAAGTTTATGGCTTTTGACACTGGCAATGGCTTTTGTTGCTTGGGAAACATCATTTTACCTTCTTGCATCTGAATTTTTCTGAGAAAAACATCCACTTAATGTCACAGTAACCTCACAGGAACAATTTAATAGTTCCTGCTAAAAGCCTGTAAGAACTCTCAGTATAGAAGATATAGTTTTGCAAACACATTTGCAGCCTCTGTCAATCTTAACAGATTGAGAATTTGATGGGTTTATTACCAAGCCATCAGTTGTACAGAATAGAAGGCAAGAATAATTCTTTAGAAATTGTTAAAATGTTAGTTAAATAATGACCAGAAAATTGCAAGTTGACCTTCTTCAGTGGCATTTCTAAAATATGGCTTCAATGTGTCCAGTTTTATTTCCCCACTTTAAATGATAGCTAATTGGAAAAAATTCCCATGGGGTGCCATTGATGGGATCTTTGGAGAATATTCCTTTCCTCTATATTTGTTTTATGAGCTGTAGAATCTTCTCTTGATTTTACCATATCTGGAGGATCTGGCTATATCCATCACTAGAGTAACTGCAAGCATTTGAGAAGTTCTATGCACACTAGGACCCCAGACAGAACTTGATTTAAGAAGGGGAAAATGCCCATATTGTGCTTGGTATGAAAGCAAGAGTGTTTGTCCACAGCTTCATTTTTGTGAGTATCAATAATTCTTTAATACATTGCTAGTACATGGATCTAAAGATGAATATGGCTGACAATCCCTTGGATGATGTTATTAGAACTTTCAATTCACTTGCTGATGCTAATTTATTCCTGGGGTAAGAGTAGAAAAATCTTTCGAATAATGATTCAAAGGAAGGGATTGATCCCAATGAGGTAATTATAAGATCTTTAATAATAGCTGATTGTTTGAACCACAGTCCTTTACTGATGGTAGGTCTATCAGACTATCTGGGATAGTGAAACTATTTCATGAATTTGCTGCTAAATTCCTAAAGTAGAATAATAGGACACCTTTAAAAATTGACATTTAAGGAGCCAATGAGGTAAACAACTTTATGATATATTTTAATAAACTGCAGTGATTATAAAATTATTGTCCTTTTAACTAAATTTATAAGATATCATGTCACAGGGCGCCTGGGTGGCTCAGTCGTTAAGCGTCTGCCTTCGGCTCAGGTCATGATCCCAGGGTCCTGGGATCGAGTCCCACATCGGGCTTCCCGCTCCGCGGGAAGCCTGCTTCTCCCTCTCCCACTCCTTCTGCTTGTGTTCCTGCTCTCGCTATGTCTCTCTCTGTTAAATAAATAAATAAAATCTTTAAAAAAAAAAAAAAAAAAAAAGATATCATGTCACAGAAGTAAATGAAAGTGGGCTTTGAATTTATAGCACTAGAAAACATCTTAAAGTGCATGTTTTGACCGAATTTTTTTCTGATAATATATCTATTAAATAATAAATGAAAGCGAATACAATATTTATTAACTCAGAATTCAAAAATATTTACATTAATATTACTTTATAGTTATAATTAATGTTATATTTTAGTAAAATTAATACATAAGGCAGCCAATAACTGTTTCTAGTTATCAAATCTCATGTTTTCTATTTTTTCCAATCAAGCTTTTAAATATGTTAAAAAAATTTTCCTGATTTTACTTTGAAGTTCATACTTTAAAAAAATAAATGAAAATTAAAAAACCAACACCTTTTATTTATAAAACAAAACCAATGTTTTAAACATTTATAAAATAATTTATAGTTTCCGTAGTTGTAATGTAAGTATAAAATTAATTAGCTCTTTTCCAAATTTGGAAACCTTTTGCCTCTAAAGACAGCTCTCAGAAATATTAATTCACTCATCTGTAACAGCAAAAGAATGTCAATGAGGTTGATCCACTAGGGTGCTACTCTTGCAGTAATTACATGCCTTGGACTTTACCTTGAAGTGCTTGCTTATTTGTTGGCATTTAGCCTTCAAAGTAGTGTTGAGCTTGAGACGAGTACGTGAATGAATTACATATGACATTTATGGCAAGACTCTAGAGTCTCATTTCCTCTCTAAACTCTTAAAGTGTTAAATCCTTTGAAGTTTTAAGTGTCTTAATGAAATAAACTTGTCTTATATCATTTGTACATTCCATTTTTCTTACTATAGATGCATAAATCAGGGGGCCATAGGTGGTTCATTCATTCATTCAAGGAACATTTACTAAAAGTCTCTTTTTTGTTAGGCAGTGAACAAGGTGGTAAAGGCTTACAATTTAGTAGTAGAGATATACACTAAACAACACATTTCACCTATCTATCCATAGATGCAATTATGAGAAACACCATAAAGAGAACAGGATGAGACAAGTGCATATAAGAGAATGGCTTAACATAGTCAGAGAGGTCATGAATATCCAGAAGGAAGATAGTTGAAGGGAAGGGGAACATTCCCAGGAAAAGCAACCTGAACGTTCTAGGGATATATTCCTTAGGATATTTCCTGGACAGAACTGGACAAAACTGTAGGGCCATAAATGTAACTGAACAGGATTTTAATTACTACTTTATAACACATAGATTATTTTATGATAGTTTTAAAGTTAAGATTATTGACATACTGCCCACCAAAAATTCTTAAATTTTTCTTCACAATCCTTCTTCCTACCCAACCTCAGGGATTGGCTCAGCGATTACAAAAGTATTTACAAGCACTGAATAGATCTTCATGGGTGATTATTCGTGAAAAATTCATGGGTGTTTATACTTCAAATCAAGATCTGCAGAGTATCTACCTGCCATGAGGTTTCCCTTCACTTGACTGCCACCCAGGCTACTGCTGGTTCCTGAACACCTGCAAAAAGTAAAAAAAAAAAGCTTACTGCTAAGTTTTATTATGTTAGACTCTTTAAAGCTTTCAATAGCTGATGTATTTTATGTGATAATGTCAAAATCTAGTAGCTTAGCTTTAAAAACTCTTTCTAGGCAATATGATCTCCAACCTACATTTCCAGCACGTCACCCACTACTTCCCGACACAAATTCTATGCTTTGGCCAAAGTAGTTCATTTACTTTTCCCCTAGTGTACCCTAAGTTACCTCACTTCCAAGAAAGCCCCTCCATTTAAAGTACCACTGCCCCCGTTTCTCTTCTTCAAAAGCCTACTCTGTCTTCATATCACTAACCACTTCATCCAAAGTATTTTTTTATCTGAATTCCAATTTTAGGAATCATAGCAAATTCCCTAATAACATTCCATATTCCTGGATGCCCATCTGTTTGGTAACACTTAAAAAGCTGTGATTGCCTTCCGTGTGTTAAAATTTCAAGTGCACTTTGTTTTCATTATTTTGTACGTAGATTCCATTTACATAACTGTCCTATATTCTAGGATAGTTTATCTTTAAATCCTTGAAGGCAAGGTGCTTTTCCCATATTCAGTGTTCAATAAATGCATGTTGCTGGGTTGATGAAAAAAAACAGACTTAGCAATAACCACGAAGCAAAAGAACTACTGTATCACCATCACCAGGACTTTCTGGCTCCCTAGATTAAAATGCAGTAAGTACAATTCCATAACAGATTAATTGTTTCCAATCATGAAGAAGTTAAAATACTATCAGAATTTAGAAGCTATACTGGAATCATAATGAAGTTTCTTAATTCTGTGCCATGCCCATACATAGATTGTCTGCTATTGTTTAGCTGGCCTTATTTATTTAGTGGTAATCATTTCCTGAGATGGTGTAGAACATTGAATTGGAATGGATATGTCTAGCCTAGAATCCATATCCTAATGTTAGTTATAGGTAGCTCAGCATTAGATATTGTATGCAATTATATGTCAACCATGAAGATAAGCGCCACCCAGTTTTCAGGATTTCCAATCATCTCAAATTTAAAGGTCTACTTTTGTTCTATTTTCACTGTGACTGGTTTTCATGGAAAGGAAAATTATAGGACTATTTGCTACATGCAGATACCTCTTTTCTCTTAAACTATTGATAAAGAAAAAAATAGAAAAAAAGGCTTATCAGAAAGAAATAGGTTACTTCAATTTCCACTGATAGCTGGCTGATTAATTAAATTAAGGTACATTTACTAATTAATTGTAAATGTTAATTTACTACCGATACATTTATTAAATGTTACCATGCAACATAATACATACATCCATAAAAAGGTGTATATATTTCTCTATATGCTTGTATAAAGACATCTCCAAATATATGTAGTGAACAAGCAAGGGACAGATCAGTGTGCATGATACGCTCCCATCTGTGTAAATATAATAAAAAGGAATAAGGGTGGAACTACATATATATGGAAAAAATGTATCAGAAAGACTATACAATAGGCTGATCATGCTGATGACTTTGGAGGAGAGGGGAGATTATTAAAATGAAGAAAGGAAAGGGAAACTTTTTGCTGAATAACACTTTGTATTTTCTAAATGTTGAATCTAAATGTTGAATAACTACCTTAACTACTAAAAGTTAAATAATATTCAAAAATTTCAGTTTAAGTAATTTATTCTGTTAGATAATCATAGAAATGCAGAAGAATATTATAGTGTTAGTTTAATAAGTAAAAACAACAAATGATAGAAAATAGTTTATTATTATGTTCATTCACCCATTAAAATAATGAACAAGTATATGGAAAATAAAAATAAGTGAAATAGATTAAGAATCTACATGATTTTAGATAGACTAAAAATATATTTTTGCATAGTTTTTTTTTTTAATCCAGAGAGTCTTCCAAATGTTAGCAAATAATTATTGCTGAATGGTAGGTTTTCCTTTTTCAACTTTTCTGTACTTTCTAAATTTTCTACACAAATTATATATTGAGGAAAAAAGTTATCTGAAAAGAGAGGAATGGTGAATTACATGAAAAACATAAAGACAATCAGGTGGACTTGAATACTACTAAAATAAACATTTTTTTAACTTATTACTTTTACTCCCTCAAAATGCATTTCTTATGAAGCACCCATCAGGGTACAGCAGAGAGATACAGCGCTAAACACAAAAGACGAAGTCCCTTCCATCTTGGAGCTCACATTTTGACAATACAGAGATATAAAAATAAACATATGTTAGGAAATGATGGGTACCATAAAGCCAAATGAAGCAGGAGAGAGGGCAAGTTTCTAAATTGATGAGACACTTTGAATTAAAAGTACAGCTGGAAATAGAAGCTATGATAGCAAGAATCCTCTTCTCGTTCCTCATATTAGGTGAAAAGATTTTAATATTTCAACTATTAAGTATGATGTTTGTTGCAGATGTTTTTGTAGACATTTTTTATTGGTGATGGGTGTCCTTTATATTCCTAGCATTCTATGGGTTGTTATCCTGAAGTTTGAGTTTTATCAAAATTTTTAGGTATTCATTGAGATAATCATACTTTTCTTCTTCATTCCATCAATGTGGTAAAATACATCAAATAATTCTCAAAAGTTAAGCCAAAAATGCATTCTTGGAATAAACCCACTTTGGTTTATATTTATTATATAAATTCATGTAATATTTTATGGATAGAATATTATAAATGTAAAGTTGTATTTTATATTCATGTAAACCTATATATGTTATTTATATAAATATGTATACTTACATTTAATTTTTAAAGATATTTATATTCAGTGAGAAAAAATGTGTACAATTGCTGTCATTTCTTCTTTAAATGTTTGGAAGAATTCACAGACCATCTATGGTATATTCTTGCTAAAAATAAATAAATAAGTAAATAATGTGGAATCTATTCAAATCTTCAGCTCTAACTACGAGTTCACAGAAAATTTAGGGGATTCAGAAGCAAGTTAAATGACATGAAGTAATCTGCGATATATAAAATAACATAAAATTTAAAGGATAAATGACCTGTTTTTTTCATCATATTTAATGGTGAAAAACTGAAATCTTGCTATCACAGCTTCTATTTCAAATTGTACTTTCTACCAACTGGTACAGGAAGGGGGAAATGAAAGGAGGAGCAGTTAGTTACAAATGCAAGCAAAGGCCATATTTGAGTTTTGATTTGAACAAATCAATAGCAAGAGACATTTTGAGACATTGTGGAAACTTGAACATGAACTGGATATTAGGCATTAAGAAATTACGATTTTATTAGAGCTACTATAGTTTTAAAAAATGTGTTTTAGAGAGACATATTGAATGATTTCAAGTGAGATTGTGTGATTTCTGGGAAAAAAAGCCTTCAGAAAAAAGCAAAGCAAAATAAAAAGGAGAAGTGGGATAGATGAACCCAAGTTAGCAAACTTGTTGAAACTAGATTATATGTAATGGATAGGCTCATTATAATAATGTTTTTTTATGGTTCTGTATATTGGAAATGTCTATCATCAAGAATTCAATTTTTTATAAAGAAAGAATAAAAAGGTATCATTAGCTTACAGATGTACAGTTTTTGCTTCCATGTTAGTTCTCCTGCTACTACAAACTGATGTAACTGTACTTCCCTACTATGCATGATTTATTTTAAACTTTGAGAAAATTTTCAAAATTCATATGTATTTTATTAGCTACTTTTTAAAGAGATTTTAACCACATTTTAAAAAGGATACCAATTATACAATTTTGCAAAGAAAAGAAATCAATGTTTGGAACCAAATGAGCAAAATCATGGCAGTTTTAAAAAATACTTATTTTTGAACATTAGAGGATTGTCAGCCAGTAACAGTTCCCTGTAGGAAACAAGAACAAGGGTTTTCTTTTTTCCTTTCTTTCTGCCTTCCGATCTCTCTTTAATGTTTCCTATTGAAAGAATCTAATTGGAAGCCATGGGGCAAAGGAAAAAGAAAGTTCAGAGTCCCAGCACCAGCTTCATAGAGCTGAGTTTAGATGAGTAAATTTCAGGCTTAGCTATAATAACAATAATTGGCAAGCAGACTATCTGTTATTTTGTATGGTAAAATTTAATCTAGTATTATTTTTTATTTGTAGTCAAATAATGTAAACTACATAGAATAATGATTAATAATGTAGACTTTTAAAAAGCAGCCAAACCCTGGCTCCTCCCTGTGGAAATGTGGGTAAAATTACTGAAACTCTCCAAGCCACAGTCTTTTCATCCACAAAATGGGGATAATAATTATATCTACTTCATAAGGTAGTTTCTTCACCCTTGTGAAGAAAAGGTGAAATGTAAATGAGTAGCCTGGTTACATAGTACCTGGTAAATAAATGTAAACTGCTATAGTTTTTAAATAATCATCATCTTGCTATTGTTATCATCATTGTGATTTGTATTTTTAACTTAAAATACACTGAAAGTTTATTTTAAAAAAGTGAGCATGAATATTTTGATAATTTAGTAACTGATTTACTATTTTTAATATTGTCATTCACACAGTCATTTTACAAGTTACCACTTCTAATGATATTGCATTTAGTAATCAAAATAATACTGAGGATAAAAATAATTAAAAATCTTTAATTATTATTAACGTGTTTAACATTTTCTAGCAATTCCTATTCTGAAGCAAAGGTTAAGCAGAATGGACTTTATCTCCTATTTACCATTAATTTTAATCATATTTGCTCATTTATGGTTTTTCCCTTTTGCCCTACTTACGTTATTATGACCACCCTATCTAACTGCCTTTGGTACTATACACGGCTACAAGATTCTGTTTACGATGCTGAAAAATCCAGTAGGACTTTTTCTACTGTCAAGGGACATTTGTTGTCGGCCTTCTGCCTTCTGTCAGGCGCTTATTTCTTGTTGGGACTGATGCAAGAACTTCTTTAATGATTGCCCTGATGGTGTCTTGCTTCTTTCTAAGCCATCCTCAATACTTCTGCCTGAAAAAGTTCTCTAAAACATAAATCTGATTTTTAAACATTTTTTTAGCTTAAAATTTTTCAGTGGTTCCGTATTACCTTCAGAATTAATTCCAGACTTTACTGTGATATACAAGGCCATGCTTACCACTCTAATCTTGAATTCCAACCGAAGTGTCAGAGTAAGCTTAAATTCCAGTTCCATAATTAGGTAGCTGAGTCACCTATGGCAAGTCATTTAATCTCTGTGGGCCTCTGTTTTCTGGTTTGTGAAATGTTGGAAATAATAGTACTGTTAATGAGAAGGTATTATTGTTGAAGAGATTGAATGAGTTAACATATATAAAATGCTTAGAACAGTGCCTGGCACAAAGTAGAAACTATTTAACTTCAGCTATTATTATTTTGTTGTTTCCGTTATTTTTTTAAATTATTTTTCCTATCATAGCCTTATGAAGCCCATGTACAAGTACATGTTATACTGAAGCCACAATGATCAGATCCTACTCACTGAGCATTCCTTTTTCTATAACTTTCTCTTACTCTTCAAGATTTATTTCATTTCCCAATCCTGTGACCATTCCTCATATGGGTTACCTGCTTGTCCTAGATGCCATCTACATATTTATTTGTTTATTTATATTTTTAGTAACCTAACGTGGGGCTCAAACTCATGACCCTGAGATCAAGAGTTGCATGCTTTTTCAACTGAGCCAGTCAGGGACCCCCATATATATTTAAACATATAAAATTTAACCTTCTTTACTATCTATACTACAAGATTATAAATACTTTGAAGGTGGAATTGTTTGTTT
Source organism: Neomonachus schauinslandi (assembly GCF_002201575.2). Classification (NCBI taxonomy): domain Eukaryota; kingdom Metazoa; phylum Chordata; class Mammalia; order Carnivora; family Phocidae; genus Neomonachus; species Neomonachus schauinslandi. The sequence continues at coordinate 129,511,116 of NC_058405.1, forward strand.
TAGATTTTTTTAAAAGACAGGGGCCAATATATATTAGGTGCTTGATAAATAATTGAATAATTGCTTCTGTGAAATGGAGACAAAAAAGAAAGTTCTTCTCAAATGGATTTTCTTCTCTTCGATAAAACATGAAGTTACCACTTTCCACATTGAGATGATATTATTGATGTTTTTTCTGTGCATTTAAAGTGAAATAAAATTACAAAATATGCAGAAGCTTCCTTTCCCTTCAAAGCTAACAGATTAGTAGCAGCAACCCTAGGTCATCTATAGAACAAGCTTTTGTATTTTCTAAAGGAGATACTAGTTGTTTATAGGAATTATAAGAAAATCTGAAAGCAAAATAGTTTTCAGTCTAGAAAGAGTTAAAAATACTGCAAATTTTATACTGAAGTAATTTCTACTGTTAACCAATTCTAGCCAGTGTACTGCCCATATAATCAAGAACTGCTTTTCTGGAGTTTTATATGCACTTTTTATTTTCTTTTTTATAAGTAAGCCTCTTACTTTTTCATTGATTCCGTTATAGGTGAGAAGAGCAGTGGTCCAGAAACAACCCATGAATTACATTATCTAATTTAATTAAGGTGAACTGGAAATTTCTCTAAAGATTCAACAGTCACCAGGCAACTAAAAATGAAACTTTAAACTAGCTTTGTAGTGGACACAAGCTTCTGCCATTTACCATCATTTTCCACTCTACATTCCTTGACAGGGATTTATGAATAATTCTACAGATACCACGAGGCTGGATTTACATAAGCAATGCAGGCGTTTCAAGATGTTAGTCTATTGCTTAGTCCTGAACAATCTTAGGAGAAAATCGTTATCTCTAATTTTATAACCATACCTCCGATTGTGTGGCACTCAAGTCTATAAAAACTATTTTATTGTACCAATATAATCTCATTTGATCCAAGTATCTCTGAACTCTCCTTGCCATTGGGTTTACTGGTCAGAGGATGCAATGTGCTTCCATCAGTAGAACTTTGATCCTAAGTGACTTTGCAGGAAAAGATGAGTTCCTGGGGGTAGGGAGAAAGGTTATGTCTGTAAGAAGAAAAAAATCGGGCATTAACTATTTTCCTTCAAGTGCATCGTACCATGTTGGCATACTGGGAAATCCTGACAGATGGAAAGTGAGAAATTGACTGATTACAGATTTTGTTCTGGATTTTCATCTGAATATAACAGACACCCGTCTTTCAAACAGAGATTAAAACATTGTGAAAACAGTTCCCAAGTTGCTGTTGGTATCAGCTTCTGAATGCTGAACTGTTACCAATCATTTGCTTTCTGTTACCTAGATAGAGCAAATATCCAATATTCAGTGCTTACTTGCTTCATCTCTGTCACATTTTACCCTAATTTCCCAAAGATTTTCTTTGCTCATTCAGTTATTCTTTAAATCAATTTGTGCCTTTATTTCTTGTAAGACTCCAAACTGCATGTGAAAGGGTCTAATAAATTCAGTATCTTTCATTATTATAAGCCTTTTGCTGGAAAGGATAAAATGAGTAGCATGAATTTACATTAAGCTTAAGAAAATAATTTTCCATTTGCTGGTTTTTGAAGAAGTAAATAGGAGACAGCTAAATTGGTTAGAATATTGTGCTAATGAGGGGCGCCTGGGTGGCTCAGTCGTTAAGTGTCTGCCTTCGGCTCAGGTCATGGTCCCAGGGGCCTGGGATCTAGCCCTGCATCAGGCTCCCTGCTCTGCGGGAAGCCTGCTTCTCCCTCTCCTACTCCCCCTGCTTGTGTTCCCTCTCTCGCTATGTCTCCCTCTGTGAAATAATTAAAATCTTAAAAAAAAAAAGAAGAATATTGTGCTAATGAGATTAAAATGGCACGTTTGATTCCCATATAGGCAATTAGTCTTATATGGAAGAAAGCTATTCTAAGGCCAGAATTTTGACCCCCAGTGGAATTCTTATCAAAGGGAAACAAGATATGAGTTGTAAAAGGTTCATGGCAAAGCAAGTTTGGGTTCAAAAGAAAAAAAGAAAGACACAGAAAAACTTAAATTGAATGTTATTTTATATTTTATATAAATATCTTTTATATTGAATGTTATTTTACCCTATTTGTTTCTAATATGGCAAATCTCAGCTAATCAACATGGATACGGGAGTATATTTTATATGTGCCATATGTTTTCTGTGTATTAGCCAGCTGTTGGGGTAGTTACAGTAAAATTGAAAATGTATCCTCATTTTAGGTTTGTTATGAATATATTAAATTAACTTGCAATTATTTGATTTTTAAGTTAAAACTCTTTAGCTTTATTTTAATAGAAATATGTGGTCGTTTTAGGGAATTCAGAAAATATATAGAATATATTCATATAGAACTTCAAATAAAATGAATATGTGAAGTACATAATCCCAGTCAATAAACACAATTATTTCCTTTTTATGTTTCTTTTCCTTTTATACAAAAAAATGTATCAATATGAAAAATAGAATCAAATATACATGCAAAACTGTAGTCTGGTTTTTTCCCCCACTTTCCTATTAGTTGTTCTTCAAAAATACCACTTTAATGACCATATAGTCTCTCTTAGTTGTATACTAAAATTTAACTATTATCCAACCTTAGGATGTATGGTTGTTTATGTTTTTTAATTACTAGAAATAATGCTTTAGTGAACATTTTTATCTACAAATCTGGCCAATGTAGATGAGATAGTCTACCTTGGTTCTTTAGATGGTCTTAAGACTGAGGTTGTTGGGTAAATGATTTGAATATTTTCAAGTCTTTTATCACAGATTTCCAAATTTCTTCTCTCCTCCCTAAATTACCACAACTTATCCTGCCACCAGCAGAATACAAGGGCACTCAATTCTTCAAAGTCTTACCACGTCTACTGTTACAATTTAAAATCATTAATTGTTATAATTTTATATAATTCCTAGAATCTGCTTTCTATATCCTCCTTTATTTCTAGGCCAATTTATGTTTTAAAAGATATATAATTCAGGTATATTTATTTCATTGCCCAGAAATCACACAGGTATCATTTAGAAAGATCTGTTCTACCCACAAAGCAATATTAGATTTTTGTAAATTGATGAATATGGATAAATTATCCACATGAGATATATGTCTGAGAGTTTTAAAAGGTAAAATTGTTTAACTGTTGACCATGATATATTATTAACATGGTCATTGTACCACAATAATGATTGTAATGTGACTTCTACCATAAGATTTCTAGAAACAGCAATCTAACTTTTATGAGACAAACTTTTGGTATTTTTACTAAAGAGTAGAATCATTAAGTATACTCAGCCTCTTGGAGGCTAGGTCTGAAAAATCTATTAAGATTCTTTGAGAGGGCAAACTAAATGTACAAATTATTTTCCAGAGTTAGTCAATCATGTTTCTCGGGTTTGCCTCTTTTACTCCCGGTTTTGCTCTCTTGTGATGAAAAGCATTAAATATACGTAATTAGCGGATTCACAAGCCTTCCAGATTTCTCTAGAATTTTTCATAATCACACCCCAAGATGTCCACAAAAATTTCAATGTTGGGGTAATGTTTCACTATCCAAAGACATATTTGATCGAGGAACAAAGATTACCCAGTTCTCCAGTGTTTCTTGTGTATTAAATTCACAAATTAAAATATATTGCCAATTAGCAATTGTCTAAAGTTTCTTTAGAATCTGAAATTAGACACACTACCAGCACCTTGCATTTATTCCCCTAGGCACTGTGTTTTGGAGAATTTTTCATATCGGTATGTATAAAGTCATATCATGTTTAAACAGTTGTGTAATATTCTATTGGATATATATATCCCTGTCTATATTGATGAATATGTAGGCTATTTGCAAACACTGGATATTGCAAAAAATGCTGCAGTGAATTTTCATGTGCATAATATGCCATTTCCCACATGCACAAATATATGCAAAGGATAACTTAGTAGAATTCCAAAGTAAACTAGTAGGTGCATTTTCAGTTGGCATATGTTGCCAAATTTGTCCTCAGTGACACTATGTCACACATCACTGTGAACATGCCTATTTCTCCGGACTCAGAACAATTGAGGAATATCAATATTTTGACTTTCATCAGTCTTAGAGAAAGGAAATCATGTTTTGCTTTTGTTTCTTTCAGTATATTTCCTTTTTCATTTTCTGTATTGGAATTATATTGTTTATTCAGTTTTTCAGTTTACTTTTATTTATTTGGCAAAATAATGAGAACATTTCCCATGTATTAAATATTCTTTATAAACATTTTTAAATAAGCTTACTATTTTGAAATAATTTTAAATTTAACAGAAGCATTGCAAGGATAGTACATTTGTCTTTTGTCCCTCATTCATTTATTTATTGAGTCATCTGTTTATATCAATATGGACTTATGTATATTTCATATTTTGGGATGTAATCTAACACTACATTATTTACTTTTTTACTCAAATTGTTCCAGATTTAGCCACTGGGAGCTTTTTCAGTTTGGCTCCTGTGTCCCTTTGACATAGCCCCAACCTGATCCAAGATGCTTCGGGATCATCTTGTATTTTCCTTGCCCCAGCCTCGAAACAGTCATTTCTCCAGGGAGTCTTGGTTCCTTCAGTAGAGAGTACTATCTAAAAATGAAGGTCTAGTCACAGAGTATGTTCGTTGCTGCTGGAGTGTCAATGCTTCAAGGCCCTCTCAGTGGACCAAATTAGGTAATATATGTATATCCATATATCTCTAATTATTTCTTTATCTATCTCTCTATACATGTATTAAGATAAACATGAGATTGTGTTCATGCCTCCAACTTTAATCTGGCAGCGAAGGTTCATTCAAGTCTTCCTTTCTCGTTTATCTATAACTTCCCTCTCTGACAGTGTGACTGTCTGGCTCCCACTATCCACCATCTGTTTACTTATTTGTTCAACCCCGTATACATGTAAAGCAGTTTCGGAATTATTAACCTATATCCAGATGAGAAAGAAATTTACCAACTAGAATTTAAGCTGTCACTCTAATTTGCATTTTAATATTATCCATGAGATTGAATATCTTTTCATAAGAAACCTTTGATTTTGCTTTTCTTTTGAGTGCCTGTTTTATTCTTTATGCATTTGAAAATTGAGTTATTACTAATTCTTATCCATTTGTAATTACTTTTTACATTAAGGAAATTAGCCTTTGGTCCATGATATGAGTTTCAAATGCTTTTCCAGTTTGTTATTGGAATATAACTGTGTATTATATATATATATATATATATATATAATCTCCATGCAAATGCTTATATATATATATGTATATATAAATCCATGCAAATGCTTTTATTTTATGAAAATGAATATATCAATCTTTAATGCCTTCTGGAAAAAATTTTTCTTAACTTGACTTACTTTTTTTTCTACTTGGGGAATAAGTTTATACACAATCTTCTGAATGGTTGAGCATATAATATTTTTTCAAACCAAATAATATAAAAGGATGTTATCACCTCTTTTGTAGACCCAAATCTTATATTTTCATGTATGTGTCTAAAAATCTCACGTACATGAGAACTGGCATTTGCCTGATTTGTATTTTGGTTTTTACTGACTCTGTTCCTAGCAGAATATATCCTAGCAAGAGTATAAATTACTGCAAAACTATTTTAAAGAAACCTTCCACCAACATTATAACCAACCTAACTCAAAGCATGTAATGAGATGGTTTCATTTCTACAGGGAAAACATCTGACAGTCTTCATTTGTAAAATTTTCTTCTACACATAATTACTTAATTCTCAGGGCCAACCACAGCATCTTCTGCAAATTAGTTGCTCCTCAATCACATAATGCAGTTACTATGCTTTATAACACAGGTCCTACGCCTGTTATGGCGCTGAATTTTTATTATAACAGGACTAAGCTGTGGTGAACCGGTGGGAGATTTCTTGTTTGACAAGTATCTTAATACATATTACAGATACATCTTCTACAGTTTTCATTCCGCAGCTATAATAGATTTTTAAACTTCATTTATACCACATAAGGAAATCCCTACTTTTTTACATGAAGGGTATAAGCTTTTTTACCTTAGGCAACAAACAATTTATGGTATTTGTTAATATTCTAGAAAATAAAGAGAATACCATTTACCAATATTTCTACCACCTACAGAAAGCCATTAATTGTCATTTTATTGTAGCTCTTTCCAAATTTTTTCTTTGAATATACATTTGGATGCTCTTTATTATATTATAAAAATTCTAATTGATGGTAAATAAAGAACAGTTCTCTATTTTCTTCTAATATATTTCCTTAACATTGGATTTTATTACATCTTATGAATTTTATCATAACTTATTTAATCATAGCCTGTGATGTGATCTTTATATTCTTTCTATTTTTCTATTTCTGGTTTCTTTAGGAGAAATTCCTAAATGTAAAACTGCTATGGTCAATTGTGTGAAAGATTTATATCTTTTGATACAGTCTACAAGATTTTATTCTTCCAAAAATTTCGATTTGCAAACATACTAATGGTTTTTAAAGTTGCCCATCTCACAGTACTCTCTTAATGTTGTGATCTTGAAAGAATCTATTATATATTTTCTCACTTTTTCCTACTAGGGCTTCAGTGTTTGGCTGATTTTAATCTTTTTTTCTTCATATTAAGGATATTAAATCTTCATACACTATATTTGATATAAATAAGTTTCCCTGTTTTTTTTTTGATTTATACCTTCACTTTATAAGAGTAGAAAAAGGCTAATAAATTTATGATTACTTTTCCAAACTAAAACTGAAGATTATATTTTGTCATTTAGTTATAAAAGATTCATTTAGTCAGATGAGTTTGACTGGTAAACTAATTGACTTCTTTTTCACAAAACCATAAATAATAGAACTTTATTTCCAAACTACAGGTGTATTCATCCAAACAAAATTGATTTGACCCTATATTACATAATGCTTTATAACACAATAATAATTGTAATAGTGTTCATTTGTATATAATTTAAAAACTAGTTTTCATTCAAAAACCCATGCTGTGCTTTTCACGTCTAATAATTGAAGAAATCAAGGCGTTATAAGGTCAGGTGGCTTTCAAGAGTAGCTGCTTATGTGGTGGCAATACCAGATTTAGGACCTGAAGTCCGCCCACTCTAACCAGAAAAGGAATATTTTTAAAGATTTGTGTGTATGTAAGTTATTCCCAGAATTGTTTAAAAAAAAAAAAGGAATTCAAGAAATTGTTCTTTTTTTAAGTTAAGGAGGAAATTGGATGAGTATGAATGATAAGATTAAGTCAGGTAGGAGGTTAGAAAAAGAAAAAGCGTATTGTAAAATACTACATACCATGGTGAGATGGGCCATACATTTTGTTTTCAGCTTTGTAGCAGCCAGCACAGAGAAGTAAACATGAAAGATCACCTGTGCTTAGAATACGAGACACACTGCTTCCTGTGGTCCATGAGGCCAGACAGGATCCAGCCCTTACCGGTCTCTCTAACCACATTCATTCCACTCTGACTGCACTGTCACTGTTCCCCAAGTTCCCTGAGCTGGCCTCGCTCTATTCCAAGAAAATATCAGCTTTTTCCAGTGTTGAGGCGTTGCGTTTACATTTCTTCTATCTGGAGAACTCTACCCTCAGGCCCCTATCTATCTGGCTCCTTTTTATCCTTAGACCTGTTTTGTGTCTCTGGAGTCTCTGGCCACCCTATTTAAGGAAGCCTCTCCTCCTCCCTCTTGTTTTCCACTATCACATTGCCCTGCTCTTGTCCTTCACCGCACCTTCCATGATCAGCTGGGGACAACCATGTTCACTCCTTCTCAGAGACAATATTGATTAGTGTCAAGGGTGTATACACTATAGCCTGACAACTTACATGGAATTCTCCTTTGCTGCTTATAGTCGTATGCCATTGGACAAGTCACTTACTCTCTCTGTGCCTGACTTTTTTCATACATAAAATGTCCTTGACCAAATACTCTTACATGAAATAGAACTACATACTTTGTGGAGTTCTTTTTGTTGTTAATTCTTCTTTTGTTAATGCAGGTCTGTGGAATAATGGCAGAGTACAAAAGAGAAACTTTGTTCCATCAAATTGGGCCGTAATTGTTGGAATACCTTTTGTTAATGCTTTGTTTTCTTTTCTAAACATAAAGTTCTAGGATTCTTAGGAAGTCTCCTGTTTTCCAGCCTTGTGCTCATGACTCAATCTCCTTCTCTCTTCTCTGACCCTTTTTACAGTAAAACTCTTCCAAAGAGTTGTCTACTTCTCTGTTATCTGCCTTATGTCTTGATCCCACTTCAATTGGATTTTCTTTCCTACCTTCCATTGAAACTGCTTTAATCAATGTCTCCAGTCGTCTCCACCTCACTGAAACCCGTATCATTGCTCAGTTTTCAAGCTACTTGACCTGTCAACAGGATTTGGCACATTGATCACTTGATCCTTATTAAACCAATCCTTTTCCTAGCCCCCAGGACTACCTACCCTCCCAGTTTTCCTCCTATTTCCCAAGCTGTTCCTTCATTTTTATTACAGTTTTTCTTCATCTCCCTACCTCTAAATGCTGGCGTATCTCAAGGGTAAACCTTGGGTTCCATCTGTATCTGCACTTACTTGCTAGGTGAGAAATAGTGGTGACTCATGCCAGAGTAGTAGCAACTACGGACTCGCTGTGTCCACCCAAACTCCCAAGTCCATGCTTCATATAGTGGCCCAAGCAATTCTTTTCTATCACAAAACAGGTTATGTCACTCTATGCAGTCTATGATATCCAAAATCTTTACTGTGCTCCCTGACAGTTTATTTGATCTCACCCCTCCTTACTTCTGCTACCAGTCTCCCTTGTCCATTCTGTCCTTGAACATGAAAGTCCATCTCGTCTCTGTGACATTGATTTTGCTGTTTTGTCTGCTCAGAACTGTCTTCCTTCACATATTTGCGTAGCTTGCTCCCTCACATTTTATGCAGGTCTCTGTGCAGATAACCCCTCTCAAATCGGTGCTACCACCTCTCTGCCGCACAGTGCTAACTACAGTGGTACTCATATCTCCCTCTGTCTCTTATCTGGGTTTAATTTTGTTTACTATACTTAACAGTACCTGATATATTACGAATTTTTGTTTATCTCTTTTTGTCTGTTTCCTCCACTAGAATGTACATTTCATGAGGACATAGGATTTCTATGATTTCCCAATGCCTAGATCAGTGCCTGGTACCCAAAGGGGCCTACTAAACATCTTCTAAAGGAAAGAATGAAAGGATGAATGGCCTCTGTACAAATATACATGCTGCTATAATAATTCCTCAAGTAAAATTTTAATTTTTTTAGTAGACTGATCCATTTTCTTTGCTATTTGATGCTAGTTTTAAGTGAGGCTATGAAATAGCTACTAAACTTGTGAGAACAAGAGTGGAGGAAAATCCAGTCTACGGCCATACCACCCTGAACGCGCCCGATCTCGTCTGATCTCGGAAGCTAAGCAGGGTCGGGCCTGGTTAGTACTTGGATGGGAGGAAAATCCAAAAGCTCATCTGAATCAGCTACCACCGTCTAGCCTACATAGACCTCAGGCAACCATCCATCTTTATTGACTGTTTGCCTTATTTTTACTACTCTTTCAGCATTTCACAACCTTGATGGGAAACCTTTTCCAATATTTAATTATTCTTTCAATTGAACATCTATTATTTAAGTCAAATCAGATTTGATCACAAAAGTTTAAGCTCTTTTTTTGGGAGATCTTCTGGGAAAATAGAAATTAATTCTGCATACAAAATGCTTAAGCAGATTAGCCTGCATATTCATGGTAGGCATACATAGTAGGAAAAGCTAATGCTCGAATGTTGTTGAATTCATCATATGTGAACAAGAAAGAATTTTTTAGTCATTTTAAGTGCTTTAGAGTTTTTATCATGGCATCTGTTTTTATTCAGTTATCTTTGTAGTTCAGCTTTACATACTTTGTTTCCTTTTCCTATTAAAAACACAGACACTGAATGAAGGGGGGGAAATCTGAGGGGGAGATGAACCATGAGAGACGATGGTCTCTTAAAAACAAACTGAAGGTTCTAGAGGGGAGGGGGTGGGAGGATGGGTTAGCCTGGTGGTGGGTATTAAAGAGGGCACGTTCTGCATGGAGCACTGGGTGTTATACGCAAATAATGAATCATGGAACACTACATCAAAAACTAATGATGTAATGTATGGTAATTAACATAACATAATAAAAAAAAAACAGATGTCTGGAATTTCATCTAGCAAATGAACAACATTAGCTTTAAAATAATAATCCCAAGGTTTTGCATATCAAAAAGATAGTGACCTCAATGTCCTGTTTCAATTTTAAATAATAGCTCTTCTATTTGGCTTGTGAGGTGCTCAACGTAAATGTTTGGGGGTGCATTGGGATGGAGATGGCAGGGAAAATGAAGGGGGTCAGAGCAGAAAGAAATGTCATGTCTGGAAATTGATGGTCCCTTTCTATGTTACCTTGAAAAATATTAAGGGGAGGGTGGAACCTCTTTATAATTCAGTCATTTTACTTTTACTTTTCCATAATGTCTTAAGACTAACCCCCCAAAGTAATGATCAAACATCAGGTATGAAGATTTAAGCCAACAGTGAGAATAGGGCTGCTCTTTGGGAACTACATTATTAAAGCCAGTCACAAAGGCATATTTCCAGGATAGAAAGTCTAGTGCAATTATTTTTTTTTTCAAATAGTGCATGGCTTACTTCCAATAAATTAAAAAATGCACTAAAATAAGAATAATATATGTTGCTGTAAAAAAGTTAAAAAAAATTTTTCAAAAAAAAAGTAAAACACCACGATGCTACCATCTAGATACGACCGTTATGAATATTTTTGCACTTCCTAGCTTTCTTCTATGCATATTTTAATATGCTAATGAGAGTATAATATTAACTATACTCTATAATTATGTATCATAGTTTTAATTAATATTACAATATATGCCCATTTCTTACAAATGCCTAATTTTCATGATCACATAATAATATCTTATAATTTACTAAAGTATGTTAATTTACTTAGCCATTTACTTATTGTGAATATGTTAGTTACTTCTAACATTCAATGTTATACTTTTTTTGCACAAAACCTTTAAATTACCTTTTTTGGGATATTCTTTTTTATAAAGAAGAATGTGGGGCAAGTATTCTAAAAACTTGTCTTCTTAAAAAAAATTTTAAAAATAAATAAATAAAAACTTATCTTCTAACCAGTAAGTGGATGTTTTGGTCTCATGCATTAGTCATAATTTTATTTTAAATTGCTAATTGAATCTCATTGTTATTTTTACTTATATATGTATATATATAAATACACATATTTAATATATACACATATACATAATATATGTATATTTTTATTTATATATAGTTTTGCTTACTACTGATACTGAACATTTTCACATGTTTATTAGCCATTTTTGTTTTTTCTTTGGGAACTTTTTCATATAATATGTCAATTTACTATTGGGTCCTAGTATTTACATTCTTTAGTAAACAGTTTCTATAGTCAGGACAAAACTAACTAGTCTAAGATCCATTTTGTTTTTCTTCTAATCAATTTAACTTAGCATTACAGAATGGTAAAGAAATGTTCAAGGCCACATGCCAAATAATCACCTAAACAGAGCATTAGAAAACAGCTTCTGTTTAGGCCCTATCTAAACATTTTCTAAATAAAATTCATGAATCATTTTATTTATAAGCAATACTGATATATTTATTTTTAAGATTTTATTTATTTGAGAGAGAGAGACACAGCGAGAGAGGGAACACAAGCAGGGGGAGTGGGAGAGGGAGAAGCAGGCTTCCTGCCGAGCAGGGAGCCCGATGCGGGGCTTGATCCCAGGACCCTGGGATCATGACCTGAGCCGAAGGCAGACGCTTAACGACTGAGGCACCCAGGCACCCCTGTCCACACTTTTTTTTTTTTAAAGATTTTATTTATTTATTTGAGAGAGAGAGAATGAGAGAGAGCACATGAGAGGGGGGAGGGTCAGAGGGAGAAGCAGACTCCCTGCCGAGCAGGGAGCCCCATGCGGGACTCGATCCAGGGACTCTAGGATCATGACCTGGGCGGAAGGCAGTCGCTTAACCAACTGAGCCACCCAGGCGCCCCCCTGTCCACACTTTTATATATTTTCTTAATTCACTATGTTCTCACCTATACACACAAACACACACATGAATTTCCCATTCTTAAAGTTATCTTTTTGGAAAAGGGGAAAAATTAAAATAACATTCATACATGTATATTATGCTTATATATAAAAAATACATATGTGTAGTGCTCTTTTTTAAAATAAAGAGATTATGTTCTGGGGAGAAAGAGTAAAAATGAAGATAATCAAATTTTGCAGGTTTAGAGAATAGAAAGGAATTTGTTCAGGAGTTGACTTGTTTTTAGATGGTTAAGTATATTATTTGGAAATATTTATGTAGGTGTGCATTTTTAATTAAAAACTTTATAAGCTATGGTTAAATTAAAAATCTTGTTCTAAATTGAGAAGGTACATATAAGATAAATATTATAGGGAATGGTTCAAAGAGAGGCCTCAAGATAGTAATTGAGCTGACTCATGAGCTATTCCAAGGACCCTTTCAGTGTTTCTGTCAAGCCACCTATGACCACAAACACACAGAGAAAATATATATGTGTATAGATATTTATATTTGGGGGGCACAGCTACAGTTAAATTGGGTGATCTTGGGGGTAATTTGTGAAGCGCTATTAGTGCTTCATTTTCCTACAGTTTTAGTTATCAAATCTAAACTGGCTAATGTGAGGAAGCAGGAAATCAGTATTTCCTAAGGATTTATGATATTCTGTATTAAGCACTGTATACACTTAACACAATTCTGTATTAACACTGTACACTTAATACAATGGTTCTGAGGAGGTTTTGTTATCCTCATTTTACAGAAGAAGAAACTCAGAGGAGCATAGACACTTGTGATTACAAAGCTAACAACTGGCAGAGCCAGATTCAAACCCACGTCTGACTCCAAGGACCATGACCTTTCACAAAACCATGCTATTTTATCATAGGTCCAATTGCACACATCATCAAGGAAACACAGGAACAAGAGGAAAAACATTATCTTATTTTCCCAGAATAAGTAACTACAGCATGTAAAGAATCAAAACAGGAAGTCATAGAATTATAGGTATCTTTTGTGTTGGAGACTTCCACATATGGTAGGGATGCACTGGCTCTAAGGCCCCGGAGCATGACTGCACATGTTGAATTCTGTGCATCTCTAGAGATGTGATGAAAATGGGACTTCCTTGAGTTCTCTGGTCTCCAACCTACCCAGTACAGCAGCCTACTGTGGGAAAATCATGGCTGTCTGGTCTTCGTAGCTGTGACATGCAACCTGCCATGTAATTCCAGGAAAGCATTAGAGGAGGGGATATGGAATCTCAGGGAAAATCGAGTTTGGTCAGTTGGCTCAGTTAATTTAGCGCCAAAACATTTTACCGGCCCAGTCCTACAGAAAGAGGTGGCTCTATCCTTTGAATTTGTGTAGTCTGGGAAGAAGGCAAAAACAAAATAAACAGAAAAAGCATAGGGATATGAAGGAGATGCATCCCTTGTTGTCCCCCCAAATTTAACCAATGCTATGTTACTTCTCAGGAATAAATTTTGGCATAAATTACATTTTTACAGCAACTAGATTAGGTAATTTTTCTTCTATATTAAAAAAAAAAAGATGCTGTTTATGTCATTTCTCTTAGACAACTTTTATTATTATGTAGAATAGAATAATAAGAGCCATGTGAGTCAAAGTGTATTTTGCATTTAAATAGTATACAAGGTCAAAAAGTTTAGTTTCAAAAGTTTTTGAATTTTGACAAAATTCACTCAGTGTAACAGTATTACAATTAGATATTTCAATTCATTCCAGATATGTAGTTTCTAAAAGAAAGAAAGAAAAGAAAAAAATGAAGGAAGGAAGAAAGGAAGGAAGGAAGGAAGGAAAGGGAAGGAAGCAGGGAAGGAAAGAAGGGGAAAGGAAAAAGAAAGGTAAGAGGAAAGAAATTAAGGAAGGAGGGAGGGAAGGAAAGAGGATAAGAGAAAAAGAGAGTGACATAATAATAATAAAAAAACCTTTTTTTAAAAGATAGATTTATTTATTTATTTATTTATTTATTTGGTGGGGGGCACAGAGGGAGAGAAGCATTCAAGCAGACTCCCCATTGAGTGTAGAGCCAGATGTGGGCCTTGATCTCATGACCCATGAGATCATGACCTGAGCCAAAACCAAGAGTTGGATGCCCAACCAGCTGAGTCAATCAGGTGCCCCAATAATAAAAAAAAATATTTATTTATTTATTTATTTATTGTTATGTTAATCCCCATACATTACATCATTAGTTTTAGATGTAGTGTTCCATGATTCATTGTTTGTGCATAACACCCAGTGCTCCATGCAGAACGTGCCCTCCTCAATACCCATCACCAGGCTAACCCATCCTCCCACCCCCTTTCCCTCTAGAACCCTCAGTTTGTTTTTCAGAGTCCATCATCTCTCATGGTTCGTCTACCCCTCCGATTTCCCCCCATTCATTCTTCCCCTCCTGCTATCTTCTTCTTCTTCTTTATTTTTTTTTTCTTAACATATATTGCATTATTTGTTTCAGAGGTACAGATCTGAGATTCAACCGTCTTGCACAATTCACAGCGCTTACCAGAGCACATACCCTCCCCAGTGTCTATCACCCAGTCACCCCATCCCTCCCACACCACCCCCCACTCCAGCAACCCTCAGTTTGTTTCCTGAGATTAAGAATCCCTCATATCAGTGAGGTCATATGATACATGTCTTTCTCTGTTTGACTTATTTCGCTCAGCATAATACCCTCCAGTTCCATCCACGTCGTTGCAAATGGCAAGATCTCATTCCTTTTGATGGCTGCATAATATTCCATTCTGTATATATACCACATCTTCTTTATCCATTCATCTGTTGATGGACATCTTGGCTCTTTCCATAGTTTGGCTATTGTGGACATTGCTGCTATAAACATTGGGGTGCACGTACCCTTTTGGATCCCTACTTTTGTATCTTTGGGGTAAATACCCAGTAGTGCAATTGCTGGATCGTATGGTAGCTCTATTTTCAACTTTTTGAGGAACCTCCATACTGTTTTCCAGAGTGGCTGCACCAGCTTGCATTCCCACCAACAGTGTAGGAGGGTTCCCCTTTCTCCGCATCCCCGCCAACATCTGTCATTTCCTGACTTGTTAATTTTAGCCATTCTGACTGGTGTGAGGTGGTATCTCATTGAGGTTTTGATTTGGATTTCTCTGATGCCGAGTGATGTTGAGCTCTTTTCATGTGTCTGTTGGCCATTTGGATGTCTTCTTTGGAAAAATGTCTGTTCATGTCTTCTGTCCATTTCTTGATTGGATCATTTGTTCTTTGGGTGTTGAGTTTGATAAGTTCTTTATAGATTTTGGATACTAGCTCTTTATCTGATATGTCATTTGCAAATATCTTCTCCCATTCTTTCTTTGTCTTTTGGTTTTGTTGGTTTTGTTGACTGTTTCCTTTTGCTGTGCAAAAGCTTTTTATCTTGATGAAGTCCCAATAGTTCATTTTTGCCTTGCTTCCCTTGCCTTTGATGATGTGTCTAGGAAGAAGTTGCTGCAGCTCAGGTCGAAGAGGTTGCTGCCTGTGTTCTCCTCTAGGATTTTGTTGGACTCCTGTCTCACATTTAGATCTTTCATCCATTTTGAGTCTATTTTTGTGTGTGGTGTAAGGAAATGATCCATGCTCATGGATTGGAAGAACAAATATTGTGGAGATGTCAATGCTACCTAGAGCAATCTACACATTTAATGCAATCCCTATCAAAATACCATCAACTTTTTTCAAAGAAATGGAACAAATAATCCTAAAATTTGTATGGAACCAGAAAAGACCCCGAATAGCCAGAGGAATGTTGAAAAAGAAAAGCAAAGCTGGCGGCATCATAAAAAAAAAATTCTTAAATGGCATCAAATCAACTGAGGTATTTGTCATTTAAAGGGACATAATTTCTGGGGCACCTGGGTGGCTCAGTTGGTAAAGCATCCGACTCTTGATTTCGGCTCAGGTCATGATCTCAGGGTCAAGGGATTGAGCCTTGAGTTGGGCTTCACACTCAGCACGGAGTCTACTTGTCCCTCTTGTTACACCTCTACCACTCCCCACGTGCACTCTCTCTCTCTCAAATAAATAAACAAAATCTTAAAAAAAAAAAGACATAGTTTCTTTTTATAAAGCACAATGCAAAACATTTTATTTGTCCTAAAGTAATGTGCAAAAAGAAACATATATATATGTTTATATAAACAATATGTATATACACAAATATATATACAATCATATTCATCATTGCTCTGTAAAGTCTTCCACCTTGTGTTTGAACACTGTCCCCTTCCTGGCTCCCTATGCCTTCAGGCCTCAAGAAAGAAGTGCTAGTGTTAGAGACAAGGCTGTGTTTGTGTGTTGAGAGGAGGGGAAGAGAAAGGAAAATTTACAAGAAAAACAAAACATCTCTGGTCCCTTTTATACAGGATTTCTTCCCAGAAAACTCCAGGAGAGTTAAGGGTCGTTTAGGAACCAATACACCCAGGTCCTTCCTCCATGCCACCTTAATGCAAGGACTAAGGAACTAGAAACTGACCTAGTAAAGTTGCAGAACAAAATGGAAGTTTTAGCTGCTCTTTTGCCTCAACACTCTGACACCATGTTTTGGCAGGCAAATTTGATCTACCTACTTCTGACTAAACTTAGGTTCCTAAAAGCCTGAAAAAAGTCCCAGATCCCTGATGCAAGTAACTGAAAGTTGACTTAATGATCAAGAAGATGGGGAAAAAAATTATAGTATCTATATATGCAGTCTGTCTCTGAGAGAACTGATGAAGATATAGTAGGAAGCGAGCCAATCAAAAAAAGACTTAAAATCTAAAGAGTTGGTAGTTAACTATATACATTCTTCCTTCAGTTACCCTTGCCCCTATTTCTGTAAATGGAACAATGATCCACCCAGTGGTTGAAGCCAAAGCATCAGTCCTGCTAATTCCTCCCTCACAATCTCCAGGTCCCTGCCCCACCCCACTACCATGCATCAACAAATCTCAATTCTACCTCAAGACCCTTCTGACCTCTTCTCACCACCTATCTGAACTGTTTCCTTGCTTCTGCTTCTATCGGAGGTCCAAAGTAATCGAAACATCCATGATTTCTAGCAGCTGAAAGCCCCTTCCAAATATTTTTCTTTCAATTCCTGGATGCTTGTTCTGAAGTCAGCTGTGTTCCCAGCTTCTTGCCTTTGTGAATACTTCCTCTGATCCATGTCATATTAACTCAGATACACTAAGATTTCTGCTGTATCTATATACTAGAGAGCTAACAAACAGAAGATTTTAAAAAACTGTAAATAAAAAGATTTGGTGTAGCTGAGTAAACCACAGAGATATATGTATGCATGTAAATACATACCTGTATGTTTTTAAAGTGTGTATAACCACATATATGTATATATGTATGTGTTGTGTATATATGTGTGTAAATATATATATATATATATATATATATGTTTTTATAGTCTTGCACATAGTAGGATGGTTGAGACATAAAACCTGCAGTATTGGTGAGAATATATGAAGGGCATCACTTTCATGTTTGTAAGTGCTCTCTCTTTTGCTCCTCTGTAACAGAGTTGACTGCTTAAGACTAACACATTAGTGAGCACCTTCCCCTTGAGTCACCCTGGGTGGAGCAGTGATCTTATCACACTGTTCACAGAAGGAAGCTTTGATTATTCTCTAAACTGGGTTTGCTATACTCACCAACATGAAAAATGAGAAAAGAAAATAACTTCAGTTCATCCTTGTATAACCCGAATAGTATTTTAGAACATTATGTAAATCATAGAAACTGCTGAACTAAATATGAAACTAAAGAGATTTTTAGCAGGAACTTCTTAAAAATACTTAACCAAGTTTTCTTAGCTTTCATGAAAAATCCATACCTGCTTCTAGAGCACTGATAGATAATACAATTGATAGTAGACTAAAGAAAAATCAGTTTATTCATCAGGCCTATTTGTACTTCAAAATCTATGTGACAAATGTTTCTTGTACTCCAAATTATTGCCTTATTATTGTTAAAAAGATTCCAAAGGTAACAGATCTAATTATACTTAGTTTATAATTGTTAATATAAAAATAATGAAAAGATAAATATACTTTTTAGGTTTGGTTTTGGGTTTTTTTGTTTTTTTGGTTAATTGTTAAAGACAATTATGCTAAAAATTAATGACAAGTGAAAGCAATCCAATAAAAGTAACGAAAGTAGGTTAATCTCCTTAAGTCCACATAAATTATGGCAGCCTCTGTTCTCTCCCCAATAGTATAAACATGATTGGAATTCTTAAAAAGAGCTTAAGTAGAATATAGTCATTCCTTTTTCTATTTAAAAGAGATTTAGACTAGACCAAAGTTAGCTTTATCAATGAAAAAATATCTTTGTACTGCAATACATAGCAGACAAATGAGTCCTCCAAGGACAAAACAAAACAAAACAAAACAATCCAAATATGCAAATATTTGTAATTTCCCAGAGTAGTACAGGTATACACTTCAAGCAAAGATTAGACAAAAATTATTCATTATCCCAAATAAACCACAAAAATGCATTACTTTGCAAAGATATGTTGCCCTCTTTAAACAAAGTGGTGTATTTTAAACCTCAACCTGATATGATTTATGTTACAGATATAGTTTGAAAAGACAGGAGGATAGTGCTGATTATTCTTTGACATTATAGCATAAACTGTAGGTCATACAAATATGCAGAAATTGAATGATAGTGAAATCACTGGCAGAACTGTACCCATTCTCTTCTCATATAACTCTGCTCATAGTTAACCAAAGATAACCTTCTGTTTTTTATATCTTTATTTTTGAGGTGATCAGAAGGTAAACTGAAACAAAGATAATATAATTTGGTTTACACAAAATACTAATAAAAATAGGAAATCATCAGATATAATTTTGTTTTTGTTTTTTAAAGATTTTATTTATTTATTTTAAAGAGTGAGAGGGAGAGCAGGGGGAGGGGCAAAGGGAGAAGGAGAGAGAGATCCTAAGCAGACTCCCCACTGAGCAGGGAGCCCAACTCAGGGCTCAATCCCAGGACCCTGAGATCATGACCTGAGCCGAAACCAAGTTGGATGCTTAACGGACTGAGCCACCCAGGCACCCCAGATACAATTTTAAATTAAATTAAATTCAAACAACTTTTTGGAAACCCTCTAATTCTTCTGTTTTCCAAACCTTGGATCATACTTAAGTTAATAATGAATTTCCCTTCTTTCAACTGTTAAAAAACAACTCTTTTCCTTAAAGGAGAAAGGGCATACTGAATATGACTCAGACTTTATGTATTAGGAACAAGTTAAATCCATTGAAACAAATCAATCTAAAGCAATTACAAAATGGTCATTTCCCCAGTGTTGTGTTTGGTAGAACACTAGTCATCGTTTTCATTTCCAAGAGAATCCTGCTGATTTTATATTTGTCTAGTGGTAGCCCAGTCACCCTAGAATGATATCAGTATGAAAGAGAACGGTTGAGGCCAGAAGTTGCCCACATTAACCCATTCAACTCATGGGCCAAAAAAGTACCTGCTCCTGTTCCTACTACATGTAGTAGTGCCCTGCTACTTAAAAGGGTTTCCAAACCAGAAGCATAGTTCTCTCTTGGAAGCTTGTTGGAGACACAAAAATTTCAGGCCCCACCTCAGACCTATTGAATCAGAATCTATATTTTAACAAAATCTCTAGATGATTCATATGCACATTAATGTTTGAGAGGTGCTGCTCTAGGCTACTCATTTGGTGCCTGAGCATTCTTTCTGGTAATTATCCTAGTGCTCATTGGTTTTCTTTTAAGTATTGAAACTAGGTATCATGCCTTTTTAATTTAAATTATGCCAAAAATCAGATGCTGACTTCCTATTACATTTTAGAGATGCCAACTGGGGTTAAACTAACCTACTTGGTTTTCCTGGTTGTTTTATTGTCCTTATGCTTTTGGCTGTCTTTGGTGGACAAGTGTGTTTCAGCTCACAATTCTATTATTTCTAAAGTATTATTAAATCTTTTAGATTTTATCTTACTCCCGATTATATCTAATTCTGAAAAATTTAATTATTTTCTTTCTCAAACCTTGAGAGAGAGGAGGCAGAGATATTGAGATTATGAAGTGATCTCATTCAAACCAGGTGACCAACCAAATGGCAACAATGGATATTAATATAAAATCATTGAAATGATTACTTTTCAATCTTGGCACGTGCAAATCAGTCTTTAAAATAACCCCAAATAAAAGCGTTATGCTTTGTTTGGGTGAGATGCTGAAATTATTTTAAAACAGAATTATTTGTTCTTGCCAAATGGTAGCATTTTTATAATTAATGGCTTGTTCTTATTTTTTAAATAGACTCTTCATGCATATGCTTTTTTACTAAAGAGTAAATTCTGAGGTCTTGGTTTTCACACAGGCTACTCATTTTGCATTCTTACCCTGCACTCCTTTTAAGGTAGGAAAAAAGCTGTATTCCCCTTTCTGATTTTACTCTGATTATATGATCAAGAGGATAGACTTCTTAGCTTTTCTGACATATTTTGATTAAAGTTGCTGCTGCTTGCTCAACCCATGTTTCTTCCATTCTATTCTCCTCATCTCTAAATCCTAATTTATTTTATAGCAACCAAGTTATATGTAAGTAATTATCAGATGAAAATTAAAAACACTTTTTAGGTAACTTGAAGTTATAAAAGTTTGTGGATAGCCTTTTCCCTGTCCCACCTCTTTCTTAGAGGTATTTTAAAATGGCTCACAAAGGATTTAAACTATCTACATATAGTGAAGCAGATGAAGATTTGAAGGAACTCAAGTGTTTTTAGAGTAATCTGGGTATTTTAGTTTTGATATTGGAAAAGCCTGAACTAATCAGAAATCACCTCAGTTCTCTACTTCCTTTTTATCCCTACTGACAGATTGTTCTACAATCACTGCAGGAGTCCTGCAGAACATTTATTGAGCGCCTATTAGATTTTTACATGTGATGATTATATCATCCTCCATGAATGTCTCCCAGCTCACCAAACTTCTAGCTGTGGCCCCATAAGGCATAATTATATAACTCGTTATTCCTAATTAACCTATGCTTTGAATTTCCCTAGTGGTTAATCTCTTTAATATGACCTATTACCTTAAAAGACAAATCATTTACTGGAAATGGAATCGGGTTTAGAGGTCACACCGTGAGGCTTTTGGTCTTGAATCTGCTGTTTGCTGACTGATGTCCCAGAAGCGGCTACTGAGCTCCATTATTTAATGGCAGTATTAATACTGACACTGAACTTGGAGGGATATTTTGAAGACACATTAAATTTTTAGTTTTAAATTATAGGTTTTTCTGAACCAATGTTTAAATACAACCAAACTGTTAACTGTGTTTTACTGCTTTTATCAAAGCTCTTCACATTTGTCTCTATACACTCTAAAATGTGAGACAAATATAATTCACTCGTTATCCTGTATAAATTATGTAAGATAATTTTTCTGCCTGCTCTGATAAAAGAGAAAGGGGGGATTTGTCCTTTCATAATTTAGCTATATTTTTTTGTGTGTTTTGAACAATTTAACTCAGTTGTATTCAATTTTCTAAGATAAGTTTCAAGATTTAAAATATGCCTTAAGAAGTGATTCTGCTGCGAGGTATCCTACAAAACATGTAACTGTGATGGGGAACCCAGATGGTGGTTTTGCTGCATGCTTGTTCTGTTAAGATGTGGGCAAGTCAGGGTCTATCTTTTCCACCTGAATATCTCCATATTTGGAAGAAGGAAAAAGCACTGGCACAGTTTCTTCCTTATGGACAAAACTATATATAGTGATTTAGAAGCCTTTACTTGTTTTTATGCCATAAAATGAGGTATAAATTCAGCAGAATGCTTTTACAAAGGAATAGAAGTGTATTTGAAATGACTCTAGTAATCACTGGTCTACTTGTATAAACTTACTTTATTCTCAAAGATGTGACAAGGATGTTGATGGAAAATCAACTATGCAAAGTGGAACTCTGCTTCTCCTATCTTGTTTTTTAATGTGTGGGTTATATAAGGTGGCAGAGTGTTTTCACTACTGTCTGGAGATCGGAGTATGATTTGGTATTAAGGCTTTTTGTTTTGTAAGATGAAAGGAAAGAAAGGTAGTTCTAAAACTGACAGTGACATTCTTTACATGTATACTGTCTTAATTTTTACACTCTACATTTAGAAAAAATACTCTAGAGTAGAATATTTTGAAGAGGGAGCTTAAAGTTCTCAGTGTGTGCAGGAGCTCCTGGTGTCTCAGTTAAGCATCTGCCCTCGGCTCAGGTCATGATCTCAGGGTCCTGGGATTGAGCCCCATTTTGGGCTCCCTGCTCAGCAGGGGAGCCTGCTTCTCCCTCTGCCCTTTACCCCGCTAATGATCTCTCTCTCTCAAATAGATAAATAAAGTCTTTAAAAAAAATAAAGTTCTTGGTGTAAAAACGTATTTTCTCACTGGAAATAGTCTCATAGGAGGTTTCCTAATTAAACATTAATATTAAGAGATTAGAGAGACTCAGACATGATTGATTTATTAGCTGTTATTTAATTCAGATATTTTGGAAGGAAAATATACCCTAATTATGCTCTCACCTTGGTCAATAACAGAAGTTTTTATTTATGGGACTTATCCTCTAGAACTAGGATGCTAGTTTTTGTAAATAAACATGGTTGAAGAAGTCTACTTAGTAATTAGTTAGAAAAGCAGTGAATTTAATATTTATTTTAAATCAATCAAGAAATAAATTTATTTTGAATGAAGACTACATAGATGCTCTTAGTCAGCTGAGATCAGATTAATAAACTTTTTGAAGTTCTTTAAAAGTATTAATGCTTTGGTGGATGGGATATAAAGTAGTTTTAATATGAATGGATATGACATGATTATGTACCACATATGAAATCACTGGGGGTGTTGAGATTGGGTGTTGGTAAAAGTCAAGGGGAAAAGATGTATTAAAAAGATAAGAAAATAAAAATTATGAGAAAAGCAAATTGATCATTCAATTTATTGTTTTAAGGGTCTGATAATGGAGCACTGATCTGTATATAACCTTAAATAACTTTCTCTAACTAGAAGAGAAAGTTTACTATATGGACTAGTATGTAGAATATTAAGCTCATTATCATTCATAAAATAAGGGACAAAACAGGGAATAAAGGAATATTGAGGAAGGAGTTGGGAGGGAAGTCAGGGGAATAGGGCACAGCCTTGGTGCACCTATGACTTAGAGCATGGTGCCTCACCGTTTTCTTCTTGGAGCTTGTACCTGTTATAAATGCATTTGGCTACAAACAACAGAGAAGCAGATATATACGGGCTGTAAACAAATACAAGTGTATTTTCCTTACATAGCGAGAAGTCCTGAAATAGGTAGCTGAAGGTGATTGCAGTGGCTCAAAAATATCATTAGTGCTCCAGGCTTAATCCAGCTCTCCTAATCTTGTAGGTTTATATAGCCTTATGGTCCACCCCCCAGGCATTATGTCACATTCAAGGCAGACAAACCAGCAACAGGAAAAAAGCTATATGCACCCTCATCAGGAAGGCAAAAACTTTACCAGAATACTGGCACCCCCTGCAGAAATCTTTTTAGGGCTCAGTGGTCAGAATTGGGTCACATGGAGACTCATACATTAAACGGAAAGCAGAAAACAGAGTTGTCATGATTGACTTTGACCAAATTTGATCCAGTACCTGGCCCAGATAAGTACATTGACTGCCCTTAAAAATATCAAGAAAAGGACAATGGATTTTTAATGGCCAACTAACAGTGTCAATCAGAAGGACCCAGCAGACCCAAAAGAGGAAGGAGATTTTAGATGAGGGGTACTCAAAGTTATTCAAACTCAAGGTTAAGGGCACAGGCCACAGATTGCCAAATTGACAGAAGACATCTGACACCAACTGGAATGAGTTTGGCAAACAGCAAGTCTGAGGACACAGCCCTCCACATGACTGCTCTCATGTAGGACAGCAGCCACAAATTCAGAGGTCTTCAGGACCACCCTCACACTACCCAGACCAGCTGGCTACAAGTTTGGATTCCTTGTGGACTCCCCTGGGTTCAGTAATTCACTAGAATGACTTATAGAACTCAAAAAATACTATAGTTAACATTAGTTTTATTATAGTAAAAGGATACAAATTAAAACCACCAAAAGGAAGAGACACATAGCAAAGCCAGGAAGGGATCAAAACACAGAGCTTCCTCATCTTCTCCTGTAGAGTAATGGATGACGTTACCTTCTCCCAGCTATGGTGCATGACTCAACATTGAGACTCAATAACCCAAAGAGTATTGCCAACCAGGGAAGCTCACCTTTGGTGTCCAGAGTTTCTACTGGGGCTCAATCACATACTGCCCACATGGCTGACCTCTAGTTTCGACCCCTCCTGGAAATTAGGTATAATACCTTTAGTTTCTAGTTCCTTCAGAGGTCAAAACTGATATGGTGGTTTCTAAGCCCCATCACATATCATGTTGTTAGACTGTCTGGTGACCAAAGTTCCCAGGCAAACAAAGACACTCCTATCAGACAGGATATTCCAGGGGCCTAGAGATCATCTCCTTGTAGTGAAGAGCAATGGCCAGACCTCTCTTTGGGTTGAAGCTAATCCTTCACTACACATAGGAAATTGAAAAAGAAGCTCTGATTCAGCTCTCATATAATTCTGGCATCCAGATGTATCGCCAATTTACAATGTTAAATTCCTATTTAATATAGAATACCCCTTTCCACATCACTGCTACAATATTTTTTGACCTTAAAATTTTCCTGCCACCCACATTTTCCCCTGTGGTACCATTAAGCATCTTCTCAAAATACCAACCTGGAGGAGAATGAAACATTCTTAGCACTAGAAAACAAATGTCATTTCACCATTGTTTCTGCATTGAGCCAAACCTCTTCAAGGTCAAGATGTATCCTCATTCTTCATGTTCCTTTCCCCTCCCCCCCATGGCCCCTGGCTGCTCCCCAGCATTCAGCCTCACATCCTGGATCCTGCTACTCAGCCCCCATAAGCTGGGCACACAGGCTACTGGAAGCAATCCTTCACTTGCTCAGAAAGTGGGGCTCTTAGCTATACTGGCTCAATCCCACAAATGCTGGACATCCCTGGTCTCAGTGCCATACAGAGTTTCTCTGCCTCAGACACCATCCTGCTTTTCCTGGAACCTTCCACTTGGGGAGCAGCCATGTGTTTCACCAGATTATTTGGTGGTCATTTTTTTTCCCACATGGCCAGCTTAACTGGTACATCTGTACATTAACATCTTTATCAAATCCCTGAGTATGGGGCGCCTGGGTGGCTCAGTCGGTTAAGCATCTGCCTTTGGCTCAGGTCATGATCTCAGGGCCCTGGGATCGAGCCCCACATCGGGCTTCCTGCTCTCCCACTCCCCCTGCTTGTGTTTCCTCCCTCGCTGTCTCTCTCTGTCAAATAAATAAATAAAATCTTAAAAAAAAAAAAATCCCTGAGTAGAAGGGAGAGAGATCTCTGGGTCTCTACATTATTTTGTTGGGATACCTACAAAAATGTTGCATTTAGTAAAACTGAAACCCAAAGATATTAAATGATTGGCCAAAAGTCCCAGTGGTAGTGAGTGACCAAGCCAGGACAGGAATTAAGTTTCTCTAACTTCTTACCCTGCTTTCCTCAGGCTGCCTGCCAAAAAGAATTGGATCCAGCAGACTTTGCTGCATGAAATTTTGTGCTTGCTGAGGCTCATGAAGCATCAAATCAACAACCCCTAAATGAGAATTTCCATTGGCTCTGTGTACCAGGACCAAAATCATTGCAGAAGGAAACCCCTTCTTTTATGACTCTGGGACTATAAACCTTTTTCTAGTTTAGCGACCTAATCTAATCTTTTAAGTGTTAAACTCTTGAACATTTCCCATTTTGTAAAGTCACTGGGTCCAGCTCCATCAGTCTGATTTTACCCATGATAAAGTTAGAGAGTTTGAGATCAGTTACAAGACCTCGCTTTCATTTTACAGCTGAGAAAGGAAGTAGAGAGGCACCACCCTTACCTAGTTAGCGAGAGTGCTAGAAGGGGAGCATAGATCTACTCTTTGCCCACTCTCTTCTAGGGCAAGTGTTAGTTTTCTGACTAGAGGAGGAAAAAGAAAACAGAAACAGAAAGCCTACTAGAGACTTGCCGTCCCTGCTACCCCCCACTCTGCCACCCATGCCCTTTATTTTTTCTCTAATAAATGCTTAGAATCCAGTTTCCAGAAACCTTATGTCTCAACATGGCTCTAGGACCAAGTTCTGAAAATGATAAGTGAAAGGAAATATAGTTCATATCTAGAATGTCTTCTTTTTATTTCTTTATCAAAGATTTTACTTATTTAACAGAGACACAGCGAGAGAGGGAACACAAGCAGGGGGAGTGGGAGCGGGAGAAGAGGCTTCCTGCAGAACAGGGAGCCCGATGAGGGGCTCGATCCCAGGACCCTGGGGTCATGACCTGAGCTGAAGGCAGATGCTTAATGACTGAGCCACCCAGGCACCCCCAGAATGTCTTCTTAAAAGAGGTAAAATGAGCCCTTCTCCACCCTCCTCTCCCTCCTGCTGCCTGTAATGCAGTTCTAGCAGCCTCAGGACCATTGGAGTGGACGCATCAGAATAGAAAGAATCTGAAGTCTGACTCTGAGAAGATGTTATACTGGCCCGGGATTGTCTATTCAGATGTGTGGGGACGGGGTGAGGGAAGTGGGGGAGAAAGAGAAAGAGATAAATTTTTGTCTTAAATCAGAAATTAAATCACTCTTATTTTGGTTTTCTGTCACGTGCAGCAAAACCTATCCAACTAAATTTTTAGAATTGAGGTAAATCTCAAAGATCTTAACGTGAATGGACTTTTTTTTTGTCTTTTTCTTCTTAACTAATACTTAATATTCAATAACTATTAACTAAACTATACCTAGTAACTAAAAACTATTTAATAACTAATATTCTCCTATTCACAAATATATTTCACTCAGTTCAAGGCCTGCCTCTCATTTTGTATTATTCATCACCTAAAACCCACATTCACTCTTAATAACGTATGATTTTGTATTAATATTTATTGCTTCGTGAGTATATCTTGACTCCCCAAATAGTTGTAATCTCCTTGAGACTAAGGTCCAACCCCTTCTTAAAATCACTTCTAGTTTCCAACTCAATACTGAGAACACATGAGCCTCTCAGTAAATACTTAGAGAACTATATTAAATGAATTATTGATGTTTGTTATTAGTGTAGTTATTTATAATAGTTAAAACCAGCAATGTGTGTGTGTGTGTGTGTTTATGTGTAGCTCACAAAGTTGTGAGGCAGGTATTAGTATCACTGTTTTCCAAAAAAAGAAGTTCATAACCTGCATAACAACCTTCCCTGAATGCTCATTTCAGAAGAGATTGAACTAGAACCAACCCTGGCCTTCAGAATACAGACTTTCCACTGCATCCTGCTGCCTTAAATTCACAAATCACTTTATGCTCTTCACTCGATTTTGTGTACTTTGGTGGTGTTCCTGCCATCTAGGAGCTAACCCTTAAAATCACTAATAAATAATTCCTTCAAATTAGCAAAGAATTATCCCTTTCCCTTGCTATGTTCTATTCTCAGCTACATCCCTGGGGACAGTGGCAGAAGTGACTTAACTGTAACTAACAAGTATACCCCCACTCCCCCAGTGTGGGGTTGTCACTGGAAGCGGAAACAAGCTTCTCTCCCTGCCCGTGATGCCATCTGGTCACTGGGGTTCCGTTTCTCAGCACCAAGTGGTGGGAGGGACCAAATGGTTTCCTAGGCCTCACAGTTGACCTAAGCGTCAATCAATGAGTATTTTATATAGTCAGAGAATATGAATCTGTATGATATAAAAACCTTACAGAAACTTGCTGCCTTCTCCTAACCTAATTTTAGCCTCAAAATTTTTACTGTTAAAAGCTCATGATTTCATTTTCCCTTTTAGTGTTTATATTAGGCTTTTCTAAAACAGAAGTCATTCCAAGGAAGAAGTACCTCAAAAATACTCTATGCTCTTAATCTTTGCTCTGATGAACAGCTATACTAGACCTATCTTGCAAATTGATATATTCGCCATAATATTTTTTAAGATTTCTAGTTTTCAGGTCTCAATTTTTTACTCTGGTTTTTGATTATCAACTGTAATATATCCTTCCATTTTCTACTTTGCTGTGAACCTACTTATCTTACCACCAACTTGAAATTAATTATGACAGGTGGTCCTAATCTCAAAAGTAAACATTCTTGTCATCTCTTTGCATTACTATCCACTAACGGAGTGGGAGAAAACAAATAGAATATGCAAGTTAATCTCAGATAACGAGGTAATTTTGTGTGGTGCATACATTTTCAAAAAAAATAATTAATGACATTTATTATCCTTTAAATGACAGCCTGAGTACTTGAAGGGAAATTTATAGAGTTAAAGCATACATACTGGATTTTGTGATCTAAAATGCTGTAAGTCTATGGAAACTTACTTTTCTTTCAAGGATAGCCTGTGTTGGTATGACTCAGAACAACCAAATTCCATGTGTCCTTTTTTAATCATAGAGAAGGTATGTCAAACCCAAAAAGCTGAGTCAGCTCTATAATATCAACATGGAAGTGTAGAAATTACTGATGTTCTCACAAGTTTGAGTAAGCTGGAGTTACTTTTCATTATCCTGAAGGCTTGATGTCTTCAAAAGTAGAGTGAGAAGGCATGGTATCACTGAATTTCCTGTACCACATAAAGGATGGCTGCCTCTAGTGATGGTCTGATTCTTCACTAGAGCCTGGCAAATGGAAAGTGGTACATTTTGTAGTGGACTTTGGTGGCCTACTGTAAAAAAAAAAACAACTGCCAGATCTCAGTGACCTAACCCAAAAAACGTATTCACTTCTTTCCAGTCCAGTGAGGGTTGGCATGAGTGGTCCATTCTACAGTTATTTAGGGACCAGGTTTCTTTGATGTAATGACCATACTATCTCCCAAGGCCCACAGACCTCTACTGAATCTTCTTTACTTGAGAAATGATGGAGAACGTGGAGGATTGTACAAGAAGTGTTGTAGGCTAGACCCACATGCAGCTTATTTGTTTTCAGCCACCTGCCCATTTGCCAGATCTTAGTCATAAAGCATACCTGACCTTAAGCAAGGCTGGGAAAGGTGGTCTGTGTGTGTGCCCAGGAGGAAAAGGAGAGTTTTGGTGATCAGCTAGCCAGAATAATTATAAACAGGAAAGGAGTCAGAATACAGAAAAAGGTGAAGATAAATAAGCAAAAAATACGCTGCTTGATTGAGTTAAGAGGAGATGAGATGGAGATGGTGGAGATGTTGCCCTTAAACAAGAGGTAGAAGAACACATTTTCAGAGTAGAGACTAGAGAGAATACAATGTGGTAATAGGTCCTCAGGGGAGGGCTCTACAACCACAACATTTCATTTTAATCTCCAGGGGAATTCATGAGACAGTAGATCCACCACCACATAGAGTTGTGTAGTTTGTGTATTGTGCAGAAGTGCCCTGCCAAAAAATCAGGAACAGAGCTGAAGAGCCATTGGTTGACCCTCTGGGGACATCTACATCCTCCTGGAAGAGGGTACATTTTCTTGGCACAGAGTCATCTTGTGCCTGACGGGCTGCAGATCACCCATATGAGGTGTCTTTTTCTAATTCAACCATCCTGAGAAAGCACTTTTTCCTAAATTCACTCAAAGCACCATATGAGCTAACAGTGGCCCTACTAAGATCAGGGGTGACTTGGACAGATATATGAGATACATATCATGACTTGGAGATATAAGAAGTAGTTCTGTGCCTCCCCTGTGTGCAGGTCTGGAACACACTAGAAGGGACACTGGAGAAGGGTTCTCAACTCCCCAAGCTGCATCCTTATATTAAAATTTTGCCATTTTATTTGAAATTACTTTTTTCCCAGTATTTTAAATAGACTATGGAACATTTTTATCATGTCCTAGGGTTTTAAAAATTTATTGTAAAAAGGCTCTTTTTTCTTCTTAGAACTTTACCTTTATTGCTAGTTACTAAGCGTGTAACTACATAGATTTGGCTCAGTGCTGGAAGCAAAGAGAACTGGATCTGACTGTACCCCTAACTAACTGGATGACCTTAGAAGTCTTTCACATCTTCAACCCTGCATTTTTCTCAGTTGTAAAATGCTCTCGTTTTGTTTGTACTGATGATTCCTTGAATACATGATTACCAATTTTCCCTTTAGTTCTGGCATTTCTAGATTCTAGGGTACATAGCAAGCATAACAGTTTAGACAAAGATATTTTCATAAGACATTTAAGAAACCCAGAAATATACAACCTTGCATTTATCAGTTTTAGTGAAATTAAACAAAACTACTTAGTTAGAATACAAAAGTAAAATATCTTTTTAAAACTTGTAAACTACTCAGTAGGACTATTATAAAGCAGGTAAACAGTAAAATAAAGGTACAACATGAAATTTAATGTGTTTACATATATGTATATTAGAACAGTATTTGTCACATAGTAAACACAAGGTAAGTATATGTTATTATTATCGTTATTATTATTATTATCAACACTCTTTCCACACCAATATTATAAATAGTCCAACTGTAATAAAAAAATTCTTCAAAATCGAAGTTGTGTTTTAGTGAAGTTTGGAATGTGTTCCTAGGTCCCCTTATTCTAGTTGGCTTTGGCCTTCTTTAAAGACACTAATGAGCCCTTACTAAAATATTTTTTGAGGGAAAAGCCAGTTAAACTGGCAAAGACTATTAAAATGGCCTGGATTTCCAAGCAAGATTGTTTCTTTCTCAGTCATATGGTATATCACATTTTGTTGTTTTTGAAATGTGCTTCAAGTCCTTGAATTTCTCCTTTGATTACCTTTATCATAATTTCTTCTTCTTTAAAAGCAATCTTAATCAAGGCTTCAGTACTTGAATGTATTGTTAAACATCTTCAGGGGTATACTATTCTGTCCCTGATTATGTGACCAAAACATATCATCAAATATTTATTGTACCATCATTATTTAGATATTTAATCCTTATACAGAGAAGAATTTTTAAACTACACTGGTAGATATTTTTTAAAGGCTTTAAGGAACCAAATCCAAAACAAAACTTAAATCTTAGCGTAAAATCTATTCATATCAAAAGAGCAAATGAGGGCAGTATTTGCATTTGGAATTAGAATGGTGGTAGGCTGAAACATGAATGGATAATAATCATGTCTGTCTGACATAACCAAATTGACCATGATGTAATGAAACTCAGGATAATAAAATGTTAGAAACAAACTAAAAAAAAAAAAGATCGCAAAAATGAGAAAATTCTCTTTAACACTAGGAAACTCAGATCCAGAAAGCATAAATGACTACCCAAAGAGAGCATAGTCATCTAGTGGCAGAACTTGGATTTAGGGGACGCTTGACTACCAGTCAGTTTTTGCTTTTATGTTTGTACCTCCAAGAGAACATGTGGAATCCTATGTCTACATTCCACTCCCAGCTCTGCTAACACTGGGACCTGGGAACAATGAAGGACCCTCTGGGCCTTCCATCCTCATCTGTAAAATGATAAGGCTGGGGAGAACAAGGGCTTCCATCTTTCTTGGCTCTAAATTGCTCTAATTCCCTGCCATGGTTTATTTTTCTTAGTAATATAAACCAGCAGGTCTTTTCCTCAGGCCCAATTTAAACTTATAATTTTGGAACTATAACTATGGATATGAGGCTCTTAATCATCAAAGTATTTTTTCTGAACACTTAAGCTGATGCAATTTTCTGAAATTCAGAAAACAAATTTTGCAATCACTTTTCCTAGTGATTGAAAAGAAGGTAAAAGGACAGATATGAGAGGCATAATTATATGGTACATTTAGTCAACAACCATGCAGGAAAAATGTCAAAAAATAAGGGCACCCATCAGGCAAAAGCTGTACCATGACTCACTGTAGTACAGATTTTCTTCCATGGGATCTATGTCACTGGCCTAGATTCTAATTCTGGTCCTTCTACGTGCAAATGATGTGACTTTGAGCAAGTGATATCTCTAAATCTTAGTTTTCTCATATTTGAAATGGGAATAAGAGTAGTACTTAGGTTGTGATGGTTAAGGGAATACATGACAATAATGTGTATAAGCATTTAGTATCTGCTTAAGAAATATCCTTTCTGAATAGTTATTTCCTACTTGGTACAAGTTGTTAAATAATTTGAACAGGCCCCCCTGTCTATAATGAGTCTCTAGGAGTGATTGGGAAGAATGGCAATATCCTCAAGCAGAGGAGCACCTGGCCTGATGTCAGCTCACTGAAGGCATGCTCAATAAGTAGTGGCTGGAAGAACCAAGAGTTAGATGACTGGATAACAGATCAAGATAACACTAAGGATTGTTTCAAAACCAGTACTCTCAGGAACCAATATGATGCAAATAATCCACCTACTGTCTGCGTCCTTAATGTACATACCCTTAGTTTTGTTCTTTTCCCTCCCCTTCAATTATAAGGCTGGTGTGAAGAACATGAGTGTATGAAAGGAGAATATGTAATATTTTAGGAAGTATTCACAGAACTTTAAAACAAGATTTCACGCTTGATTCTCATTGCTAATCCATGAAGCTCATAGCAAATGTTTCATAGAAGACTTTTTATTTATTTGCTTGAAGATTACTTTAAGTCCATCCTCTATTTTCTCATCAAAACGTAAAACTATACTGCTAATCGAATTATCTTTTGACTTACTTGTAAGGTGCTCAGTACCTTTAGTGCACTGAGCTAATTCCTTATGTTCTTTCATAATATTTCTTTCCACATCTTGCCATTTGGTCACCATACAAAATAAACACACAACTCATCATGTAACTTTGATTAAACAATTACATGGTATAGGGCAAGGAAACATAAGGCAAGAAACATGGGCCTATCTTCTGAGTCTGCCTTAACATAACTGACCTAACAATAACAGAACATGCTGAGTGATAAACTCCTAATTGTGTGACAGACTTATATTTCAACGATGCCATGACAGTACATAGAAGACTTATGTGTAAGCTTCAGTTTTCAACTTCACAGTTTTTATGTGATCTATCTGGGAAATCTCCGGGAAGCACGAGGAGGGTATAGAAGGCATAAGAACAAGGCAGCTCCTGAACGTGGTAAACCTACGTTTTGTGCCATGGTCCTGTGCTTTGGGAATTTTACACACATCATCTTACAGAATTTCACTACAGTGTCATGGAGTGAGTGTGCTGATCTCTCTAATTTCAGAACTAACATCCTCCCCCCACCCCGCCCAGGTCACACAATGAGTCATAAGCTGAGAAAGAACTGCAAAGTCCCTTTTGTTTCCACTACACTATGTTTCTAGGATAAAGTAAAATTCAATCTTTTATGGGCATTTTTTTCTCACCAGTGTATAGCTCAACTACTTGTCACTGAATTACCACATCTGGAGCTATTTCATCTTTTTGCTTACATTTTACTTTTATATACTGTTATAAAAAAGCTGCATTTCAGGAAGAAACACAGGCTTTTATTCAGACATAAAAATAGGCTAATAGCAATGACAGGGATGACTATGAAAGGGGAAGAAGCAAGTGCTATTGCCAAATCTATATTAGGAGTTACAGTGTTCATCAGAAAAGAACTTGAGCATGTCATATTGTGAAATAGCATATGATGGAAGATACAATGTGGTGCTATGACTGATTCCATTTACCATATGGTGTGTTGATACATCCTATTTCCTTGG
The DNA here is from genome assembly GCF_002201575.2 of Neomonachus schauinslandi. NCBI lineage: Eukaryota > Metazoa > Chordata > Mammalia > Carnivora > Phocidae > Neomonachus > Neomonachus schauinslandi. The sequence goes on from NC_058405.1 coordinate 129,545,046, forward strand.
GGAACGTACAAAGGATTAAAGGAGAAAGGAATCCTTCGAAAGTGTATTGAATAATCATCTGAGTCTGAATGGATTTTGATTATACCACCATGCACAATGACTCCATGACAATAATGAAATACCAGACTCTTTGAATGCATGTTGAGCCATTCTCCAGCTATTGACATCAGTCAAATATAAACAGGATGGAATTCAGGAGGATGGAATGAATCTCCAAGGATTATTCCATGGATCCCAGGGACAGTGTGGAAGGCACCAAGGCCAAATACTGATTATTTGTAAATCGCCCTTTTTATAATTATAATACAATAAAGCTTTTACATTCTCATTAGTAATCTGAGGAACAAGTGATGAAAAGAAAAATCTCTCCATGTGGAAGGATTCAGCAACATTACCTAGAATATATTTTAAATCATCATTATGGAACATTCACCTACTCAGAGGTTAGAGAAAAAGAATACTGGTTTAATCATGATACTTAAAATTTAGCACAAATGAGGCATTGGACTAGAAGAGGCTAAACTTGTATAAGAACTGAGCAAAGCACTTAAGAGTTCTTAATGTGAAAAAGCTCTACTAATAAATTTATCTATCTATAGTGCCCAATAGTGGGGATGTATAATTTTTCAGAAGCAATTATTGTCAAGCATGCATGTGGAAGTATTAAAAATGTAATATAAGGATGCCACAGGAAGATTGCAGTAGCATAAGGAGATCTTTTTAGAATCTTTCATAAATTCCAGTCTTTAAAACTTTTCTTTATTTCAGTAAAAATGGTTTTATTGTGATCAAAATATTTAAACTCAAAAATCTCACTGCTTTATTAAAGTCTGGAGGTAAGATAAAACATTGCAGAAACAGACAGTGAGTAGACTGCCCATCCGCATCTTCACTAGTCCATGATGCCCTTACTTGGGACATTTTCCTATACTGCAATTTCAGTGAGGAATGGATATTACAGGTATGCTTCTCTTCAGGCTGCCATTTAGGAATGATTGTTCTCTTGTGGCAAAACTGATTTACTCTTTACTACATACAAGGTTCCTGTAGGTAATATTGTGCCAGTTTTACAGGTGAAGTTTAGGGGGGTGAAGGGCTTGGAGAAATGAGGAAATGTGCTCTTGGGTTAGTCTAGGGTTCAGTTCTGCATCTCTGTAATTCCGGAGCTCATCCCTTAAAATGAGCCATTTGGCTATAAATTGTAGATAACTCTACATTGTAGAAAATTACTATGTCTCTACTTCCAGAATTACTGGTGATACAGCTATCTATATGACCCACACAACTCTTTTTTTCCCTTTTTTCTAATTTTATTTGTATACCAAAGTAAATTGTGAAGTGAGTTTGGAGTGGATTATGTGATTGAAGACATTTTAAACACCTTATATTATATACTTTTATGAATTACAAACATTGACCAATAGGTGTTCTTTGTTGCCAAGAATTTCACCTTTTCTAGTAAAAAGTTATGGATATTTTTACCTTCTATCTGAATGCAAAGTAATAAAATACTTGGCTACTCAACTGAAACTTTAGATTTGTTATATATTATTTAATATCTAAATTGTTTAGTTCTAAAAGTTTCAGTTAAATGGAGAAACATTGTATCTTGGATATCAAGAACAAAGCAATACTTGGCAGGACACAGGGTGGCCCCTGTTTTGTTTGTTTGTTGGGGTTTTTTGTTGTGTTGTGTTGTGTTGTGTTTGGTTTAGAGGCCAGAATATGGGAGTAGAGAAGCCTGTGTTCTAGCCATAGCCCTGCACTGATTATCAAGGTGATCATGGACAACACTTCATCCCACAGGCGACAGATGTTTTTCCTTCATAGCTGGTATAAAAGACAAAGGGCATGTATTGCTTTATTTAACTCGCACAAAACAAATGAACCTTATGTACCTTTCTGTTCCACAAAAACAGAGATCGCTGGCTTGACTGGAGACCAAGAAGAGTGTGTGTTGAAATTTCATCCTCAGAAAGAAGAATCAAACCTATTTGCTGGTGTCACTTTCCCAATAGTTTTATATTCAGTCTACATTTTTGGCAAACTGTGAAGCTGCACCTACATTCAATTACTTTGCCAGTTCAAGAAAAAGGAGCGAGGGGACTCTCAATGATTTCAATGACTTTTTTTTTTTTTTTAATGTTTGTTGCTTCAGAATATAAACCTTTTTGTCTGGCCCAGTGGACTTACCGAGTGGGTTCAAGAGGAGTACTACTGAGTTCCAGATAAAGTCACAATGCTATCAAACTTTTTGCATGTTTTAATGTCTTATCTCTGAAAGAGAATGGAGATAATGTGTGATACTTCGAAAAAAACAAGTCAGGTTATCAGGCAAAAAAAACAAAAAACAAAAAACTACCCTTAAAGCTCATTTTGAAAACATATGGGTTAGATAAAATAACATGGAGAGAAGAGAAAAAAGAAAAATCAAAGCTTACTGATGCACAGAACTTTGAAACCAATTGCGATTTTTGGAATAATGTAATCCAGTCTACTATTTTAATGATATGAAGTAAAGTTACGGGGTTTGCTAATTGGGCCATGTAATTGGTTAACAACATTGCTGGGTCTGGAACCCACATGTCCATGCTGAACAAAGTGTGCTGCTTAAGTATGGGTGGAATGGGAGTTGGGAGGGCTTATGAAGCAGGAAGGGTGGGCATTTTTATGCTGACGTCCTGAGTGACCTTAAGTCCTTTCCCAAGTAGTGCTATAGTGGCTATGCCCTCCTGGAGTGGGAAGGACACTGAGTTTAAGTACAACTAAAATTTGTCTCTCATGGCAACATGCTCTTCAAAAGCAATTTTTTGAGTATAGGACCATAGACCACCATCTGAATCACTTGGGATGAACTATGGAGATTTCAGGACTCATGTAGTCTTACTGGATCAGAACCTCTGGGAAATGACCCTTGGAATCTACATTTTTAACAAGCTGATGTACGAGGACACAGATTTGAAAGAGTACTTGTAAAGAAGCTGAATTAAAGGGAAATGATGTTCCCTTCCCTGAATAAGATCTGTTTTGTTTTGTTTTTTTTTTTTTGAAACTGATGAGTGTGGCTAATATTAAATTGATATTAAGACAGTGGCTTTGGTGATTAGAAAGCTGTATTTTACAATTTAAAAAAATAAGAAATAGAATTAATCTGCAAGACTGTAGATAATAATACCTGATTATTTTTCGAATAGTGCTTAAATGAATGTAATCCTTTGATTTAAATATAGGAGTTGTCTTTTATTATGCATGGAATTTTTATTTGGTTTTGATAATCCAAGGCCATCTCAAGGATGTATGAAGCTCTCTGTATCACTTGAACAAAGGGATCAGTCTTGAAGTTTCGTATTTTAAATAAAGTGAAATGATAGTGACAAGGATGAGTAAACTGGCTTTTGAAAACTACCATCACTAAGCATGTTTTCCACAATGTTTTCAATAATGCTATAAATGTTAAAGTTTCATGCATTTATACTTTATTGCTTCCAAGATTTTGTAGTGGATAATGATAAGAACGTTATAGGGGTGCCTGGGTGGTTCAGTTGTTAAGTGTCTGCCTTCAGCTCAGGTCATGATCCCAGGGTCCTGGGATCGAGCCCCACATCAGGCTCCCTGCTCAGCGGGAAGCCTGCTTCTCCCTCTCCCAATCCCCCCTGTTTGTGTTCCTTCTCTCACTGTCTCTCTGTCAAATAAGTAAATAAAATCTTTAAAAAGAAAAGAAAAATTTTAAATGACAAGAACGTTATAATTTTTAATGTGATGGGGGAATTATATTAACTAAGGAGGTGTTTTGGATACTCTGATTGAGTGGTATATTTAGCTTTGTGCTTCTTAGCAGTTAAGTCAAAAAGAATGCAAAAAAATTTTATCCTAGCATTCAAAACCATGTTCTTTAGATTTTTCTTTAGTTCTTTAATTATGTGGAAAGATTTTAATAGCATTCTGAAAACAAGGGTTATAGCTTTTAGTGAGCTGGGAAATGTGGCTGTTAAATCTCCCTCTTAGAGACTCAACGGTACATATTAGCAAATCAAAGAGTTGAGGACATCCTACAGTTAAAAAGAAACCTCTTCAATTTTTGAATCTTGGTTCAATTGTTAAACAAATTTAGTTTCACAGGCATAGACTTTTTCACTTTTCATACATAATAACATCCTCCACAATAATTTTCTTTTAAAACTATTTTGGAAACTGTTAAGTTACATAATTCTCATTCTGGTGAAAGGAAGCATTCCATTTCTTCAAGAGAAGGTATCAACAGTGTAAAAGAAATTCACATGGGGGGAAAGGAGACTTTTATGGGAGACATTAAACAAGAGAACAGATAGGAACTTCAACAGAAAACATGGAAGAATTCTTTGCATAATATTTCTTGTATGCTGTGTAATTGCTCTGCATTAACATGAAAGTATAATTCTTATCGGTGATTCTGTAGCAGGAGAATCACAGGTCATTCAGTTGTGCACCTTTCCGGTCATGTAACTTGACACAAGACTGGAGCTCAGACCAGGTAGGAGCAGGATTTCCCTTAACTCTCTTTATTAAATATCACTTTTGGCAGGCAGGCACTTGATAGGCCTGGAGAGAGCAAATAGAAGGTTCTATTGTGAATGTTCTGTGTTTCTGACTGAAGGGCAACAGACAGACAAAGACAGGATTGGTACTTAACTGGGAAAGAAGAGAAATGTCACTTGGATCTTGCCCAGAGCACCTCACACAGAGATATAAAGTTTCTTCTAGAAGCATATGGGCTCTGAGCATGTATTCAGATTAGGGTTCAGTTCAGATACCAAAGTTCCAAGCTATGCAACAGGATTTTTTAACCTGAACTTTTCAAGGATCAAGAGCAAATTGCAAGTCTAATCAACTGTAAGAATTTCAGTACTATTCCTGCTGCACTTCTGAATTTAAGGAAGGTTTTTTTTTTTTTTTTGTAGAATATCTGCCAACATGAGTTAGCCAAAACATACAACTGAGTAGTTTGACATTTTATAGACACTCGAAATTTTATAAAATTACAGTTATGAAAACAACAGGAGAAAAAAAAGAAGAGAAAGAGAAGAATCCAAAATCAGAGTAGAACTTAAATAACTTTTGAAAGAAACAAAAAGATGCTAAAACCTAGCTGTGTCAGAACATAAATAACAAGGAAGAAAAGGTCATATTATACTGAGGCAGCTTTCAAACAGCAGGGAATCTAAGTCTTGACCATTACATCTTTATGTTATTGTAAGTCAATAATGAACATAAATGCAATTAGTAGAAACAGAAGTAAAGGAAAAAACAGAATAATAAAAATGAAGGTCATTCTATTTACATTATTAATAAGTGTAGGCAATTAACATAATGTTCTTTTCTTCTCTAAGTGTCTGCTTGCTAGTAAGTCCCTTCACTTTACCAACATTCCCTGAAACATATATAAATGCTATGCATTTAGAAATATTTCTAAATAGGTAACTTTGCTCTGTCTATTCAAGTTTTTAATTATAGCACTTAAATCCTTTTTTATTTTTAAGTTGTTGGCATTTTCAGCTTTATGGAAGACCCTTCCAGAAAACATTTTTCAGATTTGGAGCTTAGAGGGAACAGATGCTTTATTTCTTTTCTTAGTTTATTGAGGATTAACTATCTCAGTACATTAAATTGCCACAAACTGTAAGCATGTAAAATGAAACAAGACTTTTTCTTTGTAGACATGTCTCACTAAGCAAACAAGAATTGGGATTCATGAATATCAAAGTAAGCCTGCGTATCTGCTTGGATATCTGGTAGACACCTGCCTATTGAGGTCACAACCTCCATTTTGCCCGAAGTGCTTCATTTATCTGGGATTGGATCTTTGTTGTTAATACTGCCCTTGAAGTGATCATCTAGTAGGTTACCTTGCTTGCTTGGTTGACAACAAATACATTGCTAGGTTTCAGTCCCAAGGTCACAGTGTTCGTGCCAAAAGGAGCCCTCCAGCGACGTTGAACAGACCAGGTTGGGGTAAATGATGCTGTGTATGGATGCTGTAGGTTAGAGGGAAAGAACATCGCTAGTTGCCCTGTTAATTAGAAAAAAATGAGGGAAAGGAAATTAAATCCTGCTGCCTTCTTGCCTCTATTCAAAGAGACATTGATCAATTGAAGCTTCTAAAAGATCCCTCTCAAATTATCTCAAGTCCTTAATGATGCTTACTAAAGTTCCTGCTCCCAAGAGTTCCTCTGCATGTGTAATTTCTACAATGTCCAAAGGTGATCTATGAGTCAAAAAGATATGCTGAGATAATGCAGGTGGGGGGTGGAGGATGGGAAGCTTTTCCTAGTCTGCAAAAAACACAGATGTATGCTGAAAATAATTGCAGAAGAAAAACAAAAGCTTCTTAAACTAAGAAAATGCAATATTCATATTTTACATAAATACACTTTGGGTATCACTTGATTATTCCAGGAAACTGCTTTTGGTTTCCATTAAATAAATTGAAAGATAAAAGGTATAAACTTTTAAAAACTATTTAGAGTATTATTGAATTTTGTTTGACACCAGAGATGACAGCGAATGTGATTAATTGCCACTCATAATTGCAGTTTCATTCCAGTGGTTATTACTTGTCAGTATCAATTAATAGCTCAACCAAAACCTCATTCATTCCAGAATATTAAAGAATGATGGCTTGTGGGAATTATGCTAAACTAGCACTTTCAATTAGATTTTGAATTTTATAGGGTACTGAATAATAGTTTATGAGTTTATAATAGTAAGTACCAGCGAGTTATTGTTGAATTGTAATTACTATAATTATGTATGTTTATCTGGAGAATTATAATTAGTATTGTCTTCACGATTAAAAATAGACTATTGTACTTAATTTTTTCACTTAATGTATAGTTTCTGAAGTGCATTATATAAATGAATGGGCTTCAAAAATAACCAGTTCCAATAATCTGCACAATGTGTACTGAACATGACTATTGGCTTATCGGGGAGAACAAAGACTGAAGGTAAGCAACTTGAGGTACATTTCAAGAGAGGAAGCTTCTGTACATCCTATGAGTAATCTAACTCTATGTTCGAGTTTTCTTTTCCTATTGTATAAATAATTTGTCATTAGTTTATAAAACCAAAGATATATAAAAGAGTAGCAAAATGGACTGTAGTTCAAATTTCTTGTCGAGAAGGTTGAACCTTCTACTTTATTTTGCTTCCAGAATCTTTTTAAATTTGCTTCCAAAATTATTTTGTTTACAGGATCCAAGTTTCCATCAATCCTCAGAATATTAGAGAAAGCATACAAATTTCAAATTTGATGCCATAAAATATAAGCTATGTATTTAGTAATATTGTATAAAAAGTCTACGAGGGCATTTTTAGCATTTAAAAAGTATCTTTAAAAAGTAGATCACAGAGAATTTAGAAATCTAGTCCTGAATTTAAACTTAAAATCTAAAATCTGATAAAACTGTTAATCTGTAATAGAGTAGGTGGAAGCCAACTAAATGTAAGTCCGGTTCCCTTTTTCTTAGTATATAATTGAACCAGTAGCATTCAACTAAAATGAAGGAAAAAATAGAGACTATATGACTATATGATAAAATGAAGTGAATGTTAAAAGAAAGTCTGGTTATTTGGGAAACCTGAAGGTCATCCCAGATTACCCAGTTGATCGAAATGACTATGTGGTACTTGCATGTTAATATGATTGAAAAAGAAATGAATGGACTAGTTCACAGGCTTCAATTTTACTTTATCTAGGTTGCTATCTTCATCAACTTGATTTATTTACTGATTGCTCAGATTTTCTCAAAATTTTGTATATTGAGCTCAAATTGTGCTATGTTTTGTTTTATGTTATTGTTTCTTTGTTAATGAGTCAAGTACCTTTATCGGGGTTAATATAAATGCAGGAAGTGTGGAGAGCATAAAATTAGATGATGAATGAATTTGAAGCAGGATGCTACCATATGGAGTAACAAGAATGTTATTTCTCTTGATCTAGATAAATTTCCCCACAAATGCTGCTAGAGATACCATTAACCATTCTGGCAACACTGATGCCTCATGTTGAACTCTGTCACAGAAATCTTTCGTTTATGGACTGTTAAACAGTGTTTCCTCTCGTAACCTGTGCTTATGTATTTGGCTTTTGAAACCCAAGGGCAGAATTTATGGTACAGTGCATCTTAAGTTAGATGGCTTGTGCTCTCCATCCTCACCTCCTCTGTACTTACTGGTTCTATGACTTAAAGAAAGTAGCTTTACTTCTTTGCTTTCATTTTCTCGTCTGTAAAATGAGAATGACAATAACTATTTCATAGCCCTATTTTAAGGATCAAATGTACAGGTACACACATAGAAGGGCGAAAATAAAAATTGTCACTATTATTACAGACTTTATTCTTTTTATATTGGGATTAGATGGTAAATGCTGACTATCCTATTTTGTCTTAAGTCTAGATATGGACTCCCTCAGAACACCAATCCAGTCCTGTTAGTTTCAGCCCCTCATTCCAGCCTGTCTGTTTGCTTTAGGACCCTTAACGCTGTTTTATAGTTTTTACTCTGTGAGATCTGCAAATATGACAGGATTTTCTTTACATCTTCATGTAAGTCATTCATAATAATGTTCAGCAAGACATGGCTGAGTACAGAGCTCTTTGGCACACCAACAGGGGTCTTCTTGCCAGGGTGAAACTGATCCACTAATCTCACACTCTTTATACAGTAGTTCAACAAGCTTTGCATCCGCTTAACCAGATGATCGTTCTGCTCAAACATCTCTATCTTGTGTATGAGAATTTCGTGGGAGATATTGTGGAAAGCCATTCTGAAATACATCTTTATAAGATTAACAATGCCTATCTCCAGGTCACCTCTTAGTTAAAGTTTTATATAGTCAATCTGTAGGCTTACTCAATTATCTCACTCATTGCAGATTATCTATATTTTTCATGTACAAAGGACAAAGGTGGGTGAACCAATGGAATAATTCATTATGATTATGATTATCATCATTATAACTTGACTTTAATGGCTTCCCAAGTGCTTTAAAAACAGTTCACATTTTTTAAATTTCTATGGTATATATGAAATATATCTGTATATCTCTTTGTTTTTCAGTTACCCTTTCAACCACATATAACTGTCTCTAAATTCCTAGACTTTAAATAAATAAATAAATAAACATTCCCTTATTGTCCTTGTATAGTGAATGGTACCTTTGCTTAAACTCCAAATCATACAGTTTGTAAGGAGAAATTATGGGTGACAACAACAGCAAAAAAAAAATCCTACTTTTGATTTTCCTATCTACCATTATCCCAGGCCCCCAGGAGCACCAGGCTTAGCGTACATGGGGACTTTCACCATGTCAGTGTCTGCTCTCTCCTTTCCCCTCCTCTCCGCATACACTAAGTACTCTTTTCTTGAACAGGCAACCACTTGGTCATATAAACAGCTTGTGAAACCGATGACTCTTTGCTATCAGTGAGTATGAAATCTTAATAACCTCAAAGGACAATTATGAAATCTCCTCCTCTGTCTTTTTATGATATATAATACTTTCACCACCTTCTGCATCCTACTCACCCCACCACAATATTTAGTAAATGCCTGGTACATAGAAGGACCTGTATGATGGGACGAAATTAAATTGCAACCAAGGGACTAGAATTCAAATACTGATGCCAATAGGATCTCAGTTACATTGAAAAAGTTCCTTCTTTGTGTCTCAGTGTGCTCAGTTATAAAATGGAAAGATGCCACTAGATTAATAATGGTATAATCAAGCAATTAAACACCTTTATTTTTATTCTGATCATCAATGTCTGTATAAAGTGATGGAATGATATGCTAAAGTTTAAGATTGGTAGAACAATAAGGCATTGCTTTTAATTAATCAATCCATATGCATTAATTGACCACTTAATCTATACTTTGTGATGCCTTTAATAATGAATATATTTCTTTTCCTGACTCACCTACCTCTTTTATTGTTCAATCGTATTTCTGATTTGTTTATAATGTAAGGATGTTTTTTCATCTGAAATATGGTTTCAAGGATTACACACATTGAAATGAATTTCCTGCAGGTCCTGAAATGTTTTGAAGGAGATATCAAGCAGCAGGCTAAGGTTATTTCACTCAAGAGCATTCTTAATTATTAAAATTAATTTAGAATCCCCATAACAATTTACTGAAAACTGTTAAGAGAAGTCAAACAAGATGTTCCTAGTGAACAACAACAGCAAAAAATCTGCCCTTTTAACCCTATTAGACACTTAACTTTTCAAATTGTCCTTTGAAAATGAGTATATAAAAACCCTGCATAAATGAAGCAGTCAAGTGTTCTCTCTCTCACATAATTCTATTCAGAGATTTATTACCTACCATAAATCTTAAGCAACAGAAATGTTAGTGAGTTCATTTTACTACTATTTTTTTTTTCTGTTTATGACTGTTTGGCATTATATTGGCATGTGAGCAATCAGTCTTGTATGCTTGTAAAGCACAGCACTGAGTTATGGAAGGGGCCATTCAGAAACTATTTAGCCTAGCTTCGTGGCAAGAAGAAGATACCCAAATCATCTCAGTGGAATAAAGGAAAAATTTTCCAATTATAGATGTGGAAGCTTGATTAATGAAAAATTCTAAGTCTATCCAAGGACAAATCAAAATGCAATGTTGGCAATAGGTTGTGCCCACACTGTGGGTTCCTCAGACCTACGCTCTCTCTGTTAGTGTGAACTTCTCTTAGGAGAAATTGAATTTTAAAGTGCCACCAGAATGATGTCTAAATAAGCATGAGACCAGAATTTTCCCCATTTGCATCAATATATTCAGACAAAATTTTCCTTGCAGTGTTTTGTGGGAGAAAAAATTCACCTTTGAAAATCAAGCACAAATATCGTCTCTAATAAATGTATTTTCTCCAGAGAACAGAGCAACTGCAACAGATGTTCTAATAAGAGTTCTCTTAAAATCATAACAGGTGTCCTGATAGAGGTGAAGAAACAAAAATAGGCTGGGTCAGAATGTAGGTATGTTGAGCTTTAGCACAATCTTTTCTCTTATTTCCACTTGTTTCCAGGAAATCCCAGAAGTTGAAAATCAGTGATGCTGTGGAAATTAACAAGGACTGAGAGTCGTGAGGACATTTAGAGGGCAAATATGCTGCTTTTTACTTGCAAAACTCTGATATTCAAACCACAGTACGGGATGTGTATAATAGGAAACCTAATAATATAGTGGGAAGCATTTCCTTTCAGCAGAAAGAGAGGAGCGTACAAAAGGAACAGATGGTGATAAGTTTGTAGCAGTAGGGCGAAGCACTAAATAGTCTTTGACAGAGCTTGCCCCCAGATAGAATGGCAGTGGCAGGGCTTAAATCATTTTTACATTGCTCATTGACTTTCTTTGCCTGCTAATAAGTCTTCAGAGAATGAATTTAGTTGAAGCATGACGTTGCCTTTCTCTGTTAATGTTACATGTCCTTTCCTGAATTTGTTTAACCTCATGACCCCAATTTTGGTTTCAGGACCCTCTCCGCAATCCTTTCCTCTCTTAAAATGAAATGTTGTAGGAAGCAACTCTAGCCCTCAATGATTCTCTTTTAAAATTTTGCATAATGACTAGGAAAACCTGGAGAAGGAACCTTAACTGCACAGCAGAAACACTTGGCAGATTTTTTTTTCCCCTCTTTAAATGATGATGCTCTGTCTCCACCAAGAACAATTAAATTTCTAGAAATCTCTAGATTTCTGCCTCTCCTGAGCAGTCTGGACATAGGTACATTTTCAAAATGTCCTCAAGGAATGCTGACATTCAGTAAGAGTCGATAACCTCTGCGTTCAAGTCCTCAAAAATAGGAAGCTTTTTACACAAGATGTAGTAACTGGCATTTTGATACACAGCTGAGAAAAAGAGGAGTTTAGCTGAACTGGAAGCCGTTCTTCCCTGATGCTACCATACCGTGGGGTTCCTTATCGTAGTGCTTATCCTATTTTATCATAATTGTTGCTTTCTTTGTCTCTCTTCCACTCATAGAGAGCAATATCTCTGTCTTTCAAGTTCCTAGCCTTTACATAATACATTGTTGAAAACCAACTCCTGAAGGGCAGAGGCTAGGGGATTTTTTAAATATATATATTTTTCTTTCAAGTACCTAGCCTTTACATTAGGTGATAGAAAAATAGTGAAGTTCAACTTTTTTTTTAAAGGTTTTATTTATTTATTTATTTGAGAGAGGGAGAGAGAACGAGCACAGGGAGGGGTGGAAGGGGAGGGAGAAGCAGATGCCCCACTGAGCATGGAGCCCGATGTGGGGCTTAATCCCAGGACCCTGAGATCATGACCTGAGCCGAAGGCAGACACTTAACCAACTGAGCCACCCAGGCGCCCCAAGTTCAACTTTTTTTTAACTAAAGTTAGGCTTTGCAAGTAACAGATTAGTACTTCATAAATTTCGATCATTTTTTGCAGCATCTTCACAATTTGGGGAAACACAGTGTTGAATAAAATTAAGATAGTTTGATGTAGTTCCTCAGTATCAAACTGCATCTTCTTCTGTGGTTGGGCAAGTCCTCTGGTAAAGCTACAGACAGGCTCACAAAAGGATAACTTTTAAAATATGTTTATGCTTTTACTTAGATTAAGTATGATACTAAAATGTGTAATCTTTTTAGATGATGAAATTGCAACAAAAATGCTTTTAGAAACATATTTTGCATTAATTCCTCTAAAAACCCACTTGTGAAAAGCAGCCTATTAATCCAACACTGTCTCTGTCCCCTGACTTCTCTTATCCAACTGGGTGTTTACATGTTATGTCCTCTTCCTTCTCTCAGTCTTCGAACAAAGGCTAGGCTCCACCCTTACCTTTCCTTACCCTGTTCCCCAGCTTTGGGACCCCAAGGAGAAAGCCACTGTAGCCCCAGAGAGAAATTATATCTGACTTCTCAAAGGAGATAGAAACCCAGGCAGCCTCCCTACCAACCATCCTGTAGAAACACAAAGTACTCTTTGTTGGGCCTGTCTCTATATCACCATATTAATAAGCTTTTGCAAAGTTCCTTGCTTTTCAATTGCTTCAGTTTCATTTCAACTGGTAAAAAAATTTGCTTCCTAACATCCAGGGAGGGAGGTGGGGAGAGATTGGATTTTTCCCTTCAGATCTCTGCAGTATTGTTTGGAGAGTACAGTAATGGTCCCAGATGAAGGTAGAATAAGAGGTCTTCTTTTCCAGGGGTCTTCTAGCTTTGAGATGATGGGGCAAAATGAGGGAGGAGGCTGCAAGGGACTACAGAGGAAGGTCTGTAGAGGCACTGGTCTATGTTCACTACAGTTTCTATTATTATAGATCTGATTTTTAAAATGGCCTCGGAGGAGATAGGGGCGCCTGGGTGGCTCAGTTGGTTAAGGGTCTGCCTTCGGCTCAGGTTATGATCCCAGGGTCCTGGGATGGAGCCCCATGTCGGGCTCCCTGCTCAAAGGAGAGTTTGCTTTTCCCTCTCCCTCTGCTTCTCGCTCTCCCTGCTCTTGCTCTCTCGCTCACTCTCTCTCTTCCTCTCAAATAAAGAAATAAAATCTTAAAAAAAATAAATTAAAAAAATGAGGAGGAGATCAAAATGGTCTCTTAAATCACTTTTCATAAACTGTACTCTTCTCCATTAATCCCATTCTAGGCTCAAGCCTAAGAATATAATATTCTATTTATCCCAAAACTTTTTATCTTAATAAGCTCTTAAAATTATTCAGTAGTATTCCAATTTGATTCATCTTCGATGTTTTCCATTCTGACAGTAAAGTATCATTTGTTATCATTCAATAGCATTGACTGAGTGCCAGACAGCATCATAGTAAGACTGTAAAAGCTGTCCCTGTCCAAAACATGCCCACATTTACCTGTAGAAACAGCTATATAATAAGTAATTTCAATATAATATGTTATTTGCTGTAGTAAAGTTACATACAAAATGTTTAAAGAATTTATGCCTTGGAAATGCTAGGATAAATTGCTAATAATCATTAGAATCATACTTTTCCAGCTGACCATTTTATTATTAGTCAACAATTTATAATCATTCCCTTATTCTTCCTTGAGATTTTTTTTTTAAAGATTTTATTTATTTATTCATGAGAGACAGAGGGAGAGAGAGAGAGAAGCAGAGGGAGAAGCAGGCTCCCAAGGAGCAGGGAGCCCGATGCGGGACTCGATCCCAGGACCCTGGGATCATGACCTGAGCCGAAGGCAGACGCTTAACCATCTGAGCCACCCAGGCGCCCCTTCCTTGAGATTTTTAATCCATTGGAAAATATACTTGCCTTGAATACAACTGAAACAGAGTAAATACCTCTGCTGGACTGTCTGTTGCTTTAAAAGCAGATACATTTAGATATCATTATATTGCATAGTTCTTGTGAACAGCTATTTTATTATTGCAGCCCTGCCAAGTCTCCTGTGCCATTCATGCCATTATATCAAGTGAAAATCATGAATAACAAAATAATGACAGAGAACTGTATTGCAAGACCAATGTAACATCCATTAAATCAGGATGTTAATTTCAAGAACACAGAGGCTTTTGAAAAACCATAAAGGAGTTTGTAAATTGTTTGAGGAGCACACTCCAAATATTTCCAGAAGGTAGCTACCCTTCCTATGTATGTATTTGTCTGTTAGGAGTCAGGTGAGTCCTGCAAATTGGAGTGCCCAGGAATAATTTCTTAAGTCTGCATTATGTTTGTGTTTGTTAATAACCATGAAACTCAGTGTGCTTCCTCCTCTGTGTCTATGTGTCGTGGTGATACCGCGGTGTTCCCTCTCTGCCACAGGTTGTCAGCAGCTTGCAAAGTGACAGCACTAAGATAGAAGGATAGCTCTTCTCCGGTGAACCGATTTAAAATGAAAGGAAGACCAAGCCCAGGTTTTTTGGTCCATCTCCCAGATTATAGGAACTGACTATCTCATTAGTGATTAAAACAGCAGCTGCTAATATCTTAGAGCTGGTTGATCAGTTTAATTATTTTGGAATCCAGCTAGATTTCTCTTCTTTTAGCCAACATGGGGATTTCATTCTCTCCAAACTTACCCCAAAGCAAAAAACTTTGCAATGGTTCTGAAAACTGAGGGCCACTGCCTGCCACACATTTACAGACTTGGTATGGTTTAGCAGTAGTAGTCAGTGTTACAGAACTGGCTTTGTGGTTAACACTGCAGTGGCATCACAGATGTACTCACTGCATCTTCACATGTGCCAAGAAAATGCAGTGTCATTATTCTCCAAAACAGCTGTTACCTCTTTCACGAGCCTCCACATACTAAGTAGTAGAAAGTAGAGACATACGAAAGTTAGTCCAACCATAGCCTGAGCCAATAATTTAGTTTCTCTAGACTTACCTGCTTCTTTAAAAATAACTTAGTTTCCCCGTTTTGTCTCTTTCTTACTTTGACCCCTCCTAAGATGGTGTTTGTGTTATGGAAGGGTTAGGGGATCTAGTACATTGGCCCAGAGGGGTTGTCCACCTGCTGATCCTAAGGTTTGTACTGGCAAGAAGGAGGCTGCAAACAAATGACCCAGGCAGGCCCATCTCTGGGCATTCTACAGGGACCCCGTGCAGAACTTAGAGTGTGGTACATCTAAGTCTTTATCAAGGCCCAGGGATGATGGCTAGCTCTGTCTCCTATACATGTTGAATTTTTTTTTTCCCCCAAGATGGCCTACTGGCTCTCAACCAGCATTCCTGCCATGTGAGCACAGAAAGAGCCATGAAGCTAGATTGCTCTCTATGCCTGGCCATTCCATCCCACCCTAGTGACTTGGGTGTGGCAGCTCCCTGTTGGAAAGAGTTTATTCCACACTACATTCTTTTCTCAGGGCACCATCAGGGAGAGAAACAAGAATTCCTCTTTTCTCAGTGTCACCTTAAACATCAGTAACACACTTGCAGCTTCAGCTAAAGAAGCAAGGTTTGGGCTCAGGAGTCAGACACTCTGCCATCTTTATCTTTATTACTGTTTTGTCCACTTTTTTTTTTTTTTTTTTGGCTATCCCTTAAATGACAAGAAGCAGGCTTTTCTTTTATTTCTCTATGACATTTCTTCCTCCTACCATATGACTGCAAGCTTCATGATGTATTTGCAAAAGGAACATCTTCTCTTCTATTAAGGAAGAAACTCTATGATCTATCACTTTCATGAACAGACCTTCTTGTTCATATGTTAAAGAAATTTAAGAAATGTATTCTCTTCTTTTCATCCTCCTTTTCCTCTCTCTCCCTGCTCTCTCTCTTGCTTGTCAAGGTCATTATTTTTGTTAAAAGTATCAAATAGCTGCCCCTTCTCTGAGATGTTAGAAGGCTAAAAGAATGTTTTTTAAAAGGTAAATTGCAGTGCACCAATATATATTTACAAATATTGTATCTGTCCCTTTACTCTATTTTCAATATCCATCTGAGTGTATCAATACCTCCAACTACTGTGCATTTTTCCAGATAGTGTGAACATCATCTCAGATTTCTCAGTATTTTAAAACTTGCTATCAGTATACTTGAGACATTGTGTTTGGTATTGTAGGGGAGGAAAATTCTCCCTCTACCCTACAAGATTCTCCAACTGAAGTTCTGGAAATTAGACTGATAAAAACAAAATTAACAGGAGAAAAATAGAATCTTCTTAACATGTGCAGTGAAGAATTAAGTGATGAGTAACCCAACGGGGTGGTTAGATCTTGGGGTTTATATAACATCTAAACAAAGAATAAATTTTTAGAGAAGTTATAAGACAAAGGAAAGGGGGTTTAGGCTCTTAGCAGTGGCAAACTGTGGGAAGATAAATGTATAGGGAAACTAATGGAAGATAAGGGTTGTTTTAGTAAGGTTTGTTATAGAGATTCCTCTCAGTGCTATTTCTGGGTTGATAAGAGCCTAGAATTTTCTCCCATGATTAAGAATCACCCTTCCCTTTCTGATAGAGAGGGAGAGGATGGAGAGAGAGAGAGAGTGTGTGGGGGGGGGGGGGGGTTGTATGTTTGTGTGTGTGTGTGTGTGTGTGTGTGTCTGCTTCTTTTCATTTGCCTTTAACTCAAAATAATCCTTACGTCAGAGTGGCATATTTTGGGGTGGCGTACTTCAAACTCTTTCACTCCCCCATTTGAAAATTTAAGAAGTTTTGTATATTAAAAATCATGTTGATAGCTAGGGAGGGAGAAGTTGTAAGATAAGAGATCTGTAAAGGAGGAGAAAAACATATTGGAAAAAGCAGAAAAGAACACATCTAAGTACATTGCCCCATATCTTACTGAATCAGTCTCTTCGTCCTGGGAATAATAGGTCAGTCCAGATAAACAGCTGTGTCTCGTTTCTGGAGGCAATGGTGCAGTTGGGAAGAGGGCACCCACCTAATGAGGCCTCTATATGGTGTGAGCATTCAGGCATTTAATAAGAGGCATTTCTGTGAAAACAACAACAAAAAAACAAAGTTTAATGGTTAGAACAAACTATAAACCCACATTTTGAATCCAGAGGTCAGTGAATCAAGATTTCTAGATGTTGGGCTTGAAACATCCTTAGATGATAGAGTGAGAACAAACAGTGGCAATCAGATGAATTTCCTGTTTAGCAGTTTGAGTGTCTCTGCTGATGGCATATACATCAACGTCACAGTCATGGTTATTTTTCAGAGCACAGCATGAAAGCATCCACCTTCAGCTTGCAGGGCTTTTTTAGATAAGGATTTAAGCAGTTGGGTTTTAGTTCTCAGTGACACCAAGCCAAAAGGGTGAAAGATAAATGGGAAACCTTAATTACTGACAAAATGCACAAAGATGCAAGATCCAATTTACAAAGAGATAAAATAGTTCAAAGAAAATATATACATACACACACACACATATATATATTCTGAGTATATATAAAGATAGGTTATAATTTTTCATTGAAACATAGAAATTTTCCCTACAACCAGCCCCCTATTTCTATCAAAGATAACCAAAGTAAGACTACTTTTTGTACTATGTGAGCCTTGTCTCATTAAACTTGGCCTGGTTATTTACAGAACTGCAGCAAGGGGGCACCTGGGTGGCTCAGTTGGTTGGGTGTCTGCCTTTGGCTCAGGTCATGATCCCAGTGTCCTGGAATTGAGCCCCACATCTGGCTTCCTGCTAAGCGTGGAGTCTGCTTCTCCCTCTGCTCCTCCCCCTTGCTTGTGCTCTCTCTCTCTCTCTGGCTCTCAAATAAATAAAATCTTTAATAAAAAAAAAAGTGCAGCAAGAATAGTGATTGGCCATATAGGCTCTTTTTTTTTTTTAAGTTTGCTTTATTGGAAATTTTTTTTTATAAATATTTTTTACTAGGTCTTTAATTTTAATTCCAAAATAGTTAACATACAGTGTTATATTAGTTTCAGTTGTACAATATAGTGATTCAGCAATTCTATACATTACTCAGTGCTCATCATAAGTGTACTCTTTAATCCCCATCACCTATTTCACCCATCCTCCTACCTACCTCACCTCTGGTAATCATCTGTTTGTTCTCTATAGTAAAGGGTCTGTTTTTAGGTTTGTCTCTACTTATTTTTTTCCTTTGTTCATTTCTTTTGTTTCTTAAATTCCACACATGAATGAAATTATATGGTATTTGTCTTTCTCTGACTGACTTATTTCCCTTCGCATTCTACTCTCTAGCTTCATCCATGTTGTTGCAAATGGTAAGATTTTATTCTTTTTCATGACTGAATATTCTTTATCCATTCATCTGTCAATGGACACGTATGGCCGCTTCCATAATTTGGCTATTGTAAATAATGCTGCAATAAACATGGGGGTGTACATATCCTTTCAAATAAGTGGTTTTGTATTCTTTGGTTAAATACCTAATAGTGCAAATACTGGATCATAGGGTAGTTCTATTTTTAATTTTTTGAGGAACCTCCATACTATTTTCTTTTATTGGAACTTTTAATAGGGAATCTCAGACTAGACTTTTAAAAGCCTCTTGAGGCTGGAAAGTCAAGCTAAGAAGTAGCCATCAGACTTTTCCTTTAATACCTATAAATTTAGCAAATTTCTCTCTTCCTGAGGTCCCCGAAATATGTTAAGATTCCTGGGCTTGCTAGGAAGTGATCTTTCTTACCTGTAAGTCTGGGAACCCTGTAAGTCAGGTACCAGACCAGTTTTTTTCAAGAGACCATGTAGGGCACCTGGGTGGCTCAGTTGGTTAAGTGACTGCCTTCGGCTCAGGTCATGATCCTGGAGTCCCAGGATCAAGTCCCGCATCGGGCTCCCTGCTCGGCAGGGAGCCTGCTTCTCCCTCTGACCCTCCCCCTCTCATGTGCTCTCTGTCTCTCTCATTCTCTCTGTCTCAAATAAATAAATAAAATCTTAAAAAAAAAAAAAAAGAGACCATGTAAGCACTGGCTCTGTAAAGTAAATCTTACTTTATTAAATCTGTCTGGTCATATCTGATTCTATGCACATCATTCTTAAATATGAAATTCCAGTCAAAGCCTTGGTAATATAACCAATGTTTTCAATGGTGTCCTGTCACAAGGAGAACAGATTGTTATTAAACTAGTAATGTTTTAAACAAAAAGTCATAAGAAGAAGGAGTTCAGGGGCATATTTTCTTATTATCAGAAATCTAGGGCAATTAATTTTGAAGTTTTTCTTTTCTGTAAGTGTAGACAGTCCAGTGAATTCTTTGTGGTGGAAGATCCAAAATATATTTGCCAAGAGTTTTGTATGAGAAGGCCTGAAGTTGTTGGAGTCTGGTTATAGAATGAGAGACAATAAATATAGGTTTACCGTGTGTTCCCAGGACCTTTGCTAAAGCTATTTCCTGGCTATCAGTATTTATTTGTCTCACAACTGCCTGAATGCCTTTTGCAATGCTCACTTTTTTGTTCTTAATCTGAATTCCACTTTCTACTCTTGTTAAGGGCCAGGAAATGAACTCTCCTGTTTCTTCCCAGAATCTCTTTTTTCCCCTTATGTTTTTTGTGGTTTTTTTTTTTTAAGATTTTATTTATTTATTTGACAGAGAGAGACACAGCAAGAGAGGGAACACAAGCGGGGGGCAGGGAGCCCGATGCGGGGCTCAATCCCAGAACCCTGGGATCATGACCTGAGCCGAAGGCAGACACTTAACGACTGAGCCACTCTCCCCTTATGTTTAATATGATCTTCCAATAGGAGATTTGTTTCAGATGAGATCTCTCTAAAAATCCTTTTAGATATTTTCCAAAGATATTTTTCCAAACTGAAGATCCATTGTCAGGCCTTCAACACATAGGATCGCCAAGGGTATACCCATTCTAATTGCAACACAGACCAGAAAGCCTTTTCATGGAATGATCCAGAGGCAACTTTCCAGGCTTAGAGTAAATGCTTACATGGATGCAAGAGGCATCCCTGGAGTGGGGGCAGATGATGTACGCCCCCATGACCCAAAAATGTCACTTCCAAAGCTGGTAAAAGAAAGCAAAGACTTCACTCTCTCAGACAGTAAGAAAACTTCAGTCTCCCACAAAAATGAGATGCCTCAATCACAGAGCCATTAATCTATGATACTTGATAGGCTATTTAGGCATGAGGCTTTCCCAGCACTAACAAGGCAATGAAAAGAAAAGGTGATAAAAGTCCTTATGGGCTGAGACCCCCTTATTTGGACAAATTCCCCTGAGAGCTGGCACACACCGTAGGAACATGTCTCAGGTCCTCATTTTTTTTTTAAAGATTTTATTTATTTGAGAGAGAGAATGAGATAGAGAGCCATGAGAGGGGGAGGGTCAGAGGGAGAAGCAGACTCCCTGCTGAGCAGGGAGCCCGATGCGGGACTCGATCGTGGGACTCCAGGATCATGACCTGAGCCGAAGGCAGTTGCTTAACCAACTGAGCCACCCAGGCGCCCTCAGGTCCTCATCTTGACAGATGGCCATCTGCAGATGTAGGCCTGAGAACCCATATCTCCCAGGACGCAGAAGAATCAGGGAGAGTACACTTTCACTGGATTCAAGCCAAGTTCTCAAGACACAAAACAAGACGGAGGGAGAATCTCATCTGTTTTTTTTAATTGGTGACCCACAGCAAAGTTTGTCATCCAAACAGACTCTGGTCTGGTGAGAACTGTAAACTGAACTAGGCAGTGAGGCCAGCTCAAACAACAGGCTTATAGGATTTATGCTTGTGTTTTACCCTATGATTCTCCCCCTTATGACAAATGACACAAAAGACAGAGACAAAGGGAAATTGTGGCTACCTGAGAGAGAAATGATCAATAGCAAATGGCCAAAATGCCACATACCCAAAGAAGTAGCTCACATGAATGTTTTTTCCCATTAAAATTAATTTGGAAAGGAGAAATTTTACTATCCTTTCTTGCCTGGACGCTACAGACAGAAATCAGAAAGGCTGATTTGGGTAAGAATTCTTACCTTTTACTTGCTTGGTCAGTTGTCCTAAGATTTACTGTAGCCTCTGGGGTAAGTGGAATGTTCTAAGTATCTCATCTGGGTTGCCAAAACTATGGGAGGAAAAAATTCCTGTACTCTCTTAGGTTCAATAGCTGGGGCTTCAGAATAAGGTGATGAAAGACAGCTTAACAAGAGAAAAACAAGCATAGTCTATTAACATGTGTATCACACATGCATGTGGGGGAACTCAGTGATGAGTATCTCAAAAGTGTGGTTAGAACTTGGAGCTTCTATAGTATAGGAACAAAGAACCATACATTTTTTTAGAAAAGTGATGAGACAAAGGAAAATGGATTTTGGCTCTTAGGGGTGGCAAACTGTGAGAAGGTAAATATGTGAGGAAACTAATGGAAGATAACAGCTAGTCAGTAAGTTTTGTTATGTTAATTATTCTGGTGCCATCTGTAGGCTGAGTCTAGAGTTGTCTCTGGTGATGAAGAATCATCCTGTTGTTCCTGGTAAACAGAGGGAGGGCAGCAAGTTTTTGTGTGTGTGTCTGCTTCTTGGCAGTTGCATTCAGCTCATAAGAACCCTTATGTCAGAGTGTCATATTTTGGGGTGGCATACTCTGAACTCCTTTAGTTTTGAAGGGGAGTAGATTTTGTTACCCCAAAATATGGCTCTTTGACATAAAGATTATTTTGATCTAAACATTTTCAAAACTCAGCAGATTCAGGAAAAAACACTACTAACCCACCCCTCTCCCACCACCCACCTGCCTAAACTTACACTGGAAAGGGGGCCTGTCTTGGGAAGAAAGCTCTTACTAGACATACCTTTTTTACCTCAGAAACTTATCTGCATAACAGGACACTTTTGTTTTCCAAACCCCTCCTCTGCCTTCCTGTGACCGGCCTTCCTCCTCTTTGGATCCCCAGACTTCCACCCCTTTCCTTGGCTCAGGATTGTTACATAAGCTCCAATCATCTGCCTGCTTTCGGCATCTCGTATTTTGGGGGGCTCCATTTTTACAACATTTGTTTGCTTTTCTCTTGTTAATCTGTCTTAATCAATTTAA
The DNA here is from genome assembly GCF_002201575.2 of Neomonachus schauinslandi. Lineage (NCBI taxonomy): Eukaryota > Metazoa > Chordata > Mammalia > Carnivora > Phocidae > Neomonachus > Neomonachus schauinslandi. The sequence continues at coordinate 129,567,512 of NC_058405.1, forward strand.
TTATTGGACGAGCCAAAGAAGTTAGAATAAATGAAGGGAAATTTTTCTACCCCTACAGTATGGATCATTTATATGTAATTTGTAGGAACTTGATGAGTCACTTTAAATATCTACAATAGTGGATTCTTATTTTTTCTACCTCCTGCCAAACCCCAACATTTTTAAGCCTCTTTTGGGCTCCTAGAAATTACAGCAGTAATAGATTTTTTTTATGTCATATGTTTTTAAGAATGATAAAAAATCATGGATTTTCTGCACCCCCCCCACCCTTGCCAGAAATTTTTACACACAAAATTCTGCTTAAATTTAAAAAACAAATCCAGATTATGAGTTCTACATGTAGAGTCAGCTCTCAGACATGACAGAACAGCTTATATCAAACTAACCATCACTCTAAAAAGGGCTACAATAGCAAAGTAATGATTAAAAAAAAATACCAAACTGTCTGATGTATTGGAGAGCAACCAAGATCTGTAAGATCCTACAGAAAAGGATAATGCATTCAAGTGAACTTGGAATTTTATTCTGCCTTTCAGCCCCAAATATTTGCCATTCCTTAAGTGACATGGGCTGAGAGGCCAAGCAGAATGTGGTGACCTGGAGCTTTCAGCAGCTTCATAAGGGTAGAGAGATGAAAATTAGAATTAAGAGTTACAATGATGCCAGGATTTCCTGGGAAAGGGAAGAGAGACTTGAGCCCTTGTTCCACTGAGGAATTTGCCATTAACTAACTCAGAGGCTGAGCACAACTCTTGGTAGTGTCATGTCTGTAAGCAAACTGAACTTGGAGTTCAGGGCCCCTAATCAGAATGGACAGAGAATTCATGTTCTAAATATCTTAGTAGGTCCTATAAGTCAATTAAACAAAAACAATAGAAAACTCCTTTAAACACTGGCAACCAGTTTGACTATGCATTTCACAAAAGAGACTATCCAAATGGTTACTAAACATAGAGGAACATGCTCATCTCATTACTTCCTTGGTCATTGGGTAATTGCAAATTAAGTTCAAATTAGATGCAAGTACACACCTACCAGAAGGTGGCTAAAATTTTAAAAAATGACAAACCTGAGGATTTGGAACAAACTGCACACTTACAGGATGCCTGGGTGGCTCAGTCGGTTGGGTGTCTGCCTCCTGCTCAGATCATGATCCCAGACTCCTGGAATTGAGTCCCGCGTTGGGCTCCATGCTCAGCGGGGAGTCTGCTTCTCCCTCTCCCTCTGCTGCTCCCCCTGCTTGTGCTCTTTCTCTCTGACAAATAAATAAATAAAATATATTTTTTTAATTGCACACTTACTACTGGTGGGAATATAATTTGTGTATCCATTTTGGAAAGCCTGTTTTTGCCAAATCTATCAAAACTGAATATTCATCAGTATGACCCAATAATTCTACTCCTAGATTTTTACCCAATAGCAATGAATAGTTCCAAAAGACAAATGTAAAAAGTTATAACAGCATTATATATAATATTATTAAAAAGTAGAAACAATGCAAATATCCATCAATAACAGAGTAGATAAATTTTGGTATATTTGTACTGTAGAAGAATATGTAATCATAAAAACAGTGTGGGTGCTTGTCTTGAACATAGTGTTGTTCACATTGAGGAAGCACAAAAGAATGAATAATATGTATATGCATGAACTCAAAAACAGACAAAACTGATCTGTGGTGAGAGGTAAAAGTTGGGGGAGATAATGCCTAGGATAGCACAAGGGAAGTATCCAAGTTATAGAGCATTTTTTGAAGTGAGTGATAGTTACACAGGCATATTCACTTGGAGTATTCACCAATTCAGCTGTATACCTTCAATTTGCACATTTTTCTGTATTTATATTATTCTTCAATTTTTAAAAAGTTTGCTTAAAAGAGTAATTCAACTTATGGGAGACCATTTGTTTGGAACAAAATCCTTTAATCCTTCCTTATCCCAGGAAGTGTTGAGCAAAGTCCAGAAGACCCCTTGGGGGCATCCTGCACAATAATGAAGAAAGTCATATTTTCATAGTTACCTCACCTACACATTTACAGTTGGTCATAACCAAGAGCCCAGTGCTTGAAGTTATATGCTAACGAATCCATTACATGGAATAAGAATGTCAGAATATTGATACCCAGTTTGAAGTTGAGTTAAGGAAGATGGGGTTTCATTATATGATTCTTCTATTTGTGTGTATGCTTGAAATTTTTCTGAAGTTTTTTTTAAGAAGAAAAACACAGGATCTGCCTGTTCAGTAACAAAAAACAAATTATAATGCACATGGATTCCCACAGAGGAGGACAAAGAAGAATCCGAAAAAGAAATAATATACAAAATTGGATTTTAAATTTGGTTTGTTTCAGCTACAAATTTTAGTTAAACATCTCATACTCCTATCTTTTTTTCTAACAAATTGAATCCTACTTTTATTTCTAGGGCTTATTTTAGCCCCACCTTCTCTAAGAAGTTTTAATTACTATTCTTGCCTTGACCTCTAATTATTCCATTATTATTTGTTATCACTTGATTGATCCTCATTATATTATATGCTATGCAACCCCAATCATTGTGTTTCTATCCATGTTATTTTTCTTCAAAATATTTTACTGCCTGCCTGGAAAACTTGTCATGCCTGGGCAATATTAAATATTCAATGTCTTCATTTATAATTTATAAAACATATTGTCATTTTATTGATAGTTTATTTATTGGATACTTATTGTCACAACCTTTTAAAACATGGCTTGTTTTTAGATTCTGCATATTAAATATGCTCATTTACTAATTTCATCTTTGTAGAACCCATACGGACTTGCTGTTATTATCCTTACTTTATGAATCAGATAACTGAGGTGCACAGAATGTTTACAGGGTATCACACAATAAGTGTAGGAGTTCCTGACCTAAATTTTAAAATCTACCTAATGCTGCTTCTTGATTGTTTATTGGGCCTAGCGTAGAGCAGTAGAAAAAGAAAGCTTCCAACATGGTTCTAGAATCTAAAGCATTTTCTATAAAGTGTTGACTTCTTCTTAATTAAAACAAAATTTTCTTTACTTCAGAAGCTATGGGACATGAAGTCTGTTCTCACTGAATACTGAATTTGTATTTTCTTCACAAGACTACTTGAATTATATCATTAAAATTTAGTCCTAAATTTCTATAACTGTTGAATGGTTTACCATTAACTAAACTATTTACAAATTCTCCAGTCGAGTACTGCAATATATTTATGTTATCTTAGAAAAATGTCTATAACCTTGTGAGTATAATTGAAGAGGGAATCTGAACTAATTCTTTTACTGTCCTTTGGAAACAAAATTGTAGAGTCAGCCAAATAGCTCTGTTGTAGCCGTGTTGTATCACAAAGGCTCATTAGATGGAAGTGTATAGTGCACTGGTAAATATTTGAGGACTAGAAATTGACTGGCACTGATGAGAATTTGCTCACTGATCCTGATGAAGTCATTGCACCTTTTTAAACACACTTTGCTCTTCTTTGCTGCCGCATAATAAATGTGCTCAGAAACCCCACTGTGCTTTCGAAAATAACCATCTCAGGACTGTACACAGAGATGTATGCCTCTTGTTTCCAAATTGGGACCTCTAGTCAAAACATGGGCACACAAATAGAAAACTAATTTAAATTACCTGAGATCTCAAAAACCTGTAATTACCACTGATAACATTGTGATATATGTTTCCTGTCTACTTTTCCTAACAAATATTAACCTTTATGTAAATGAAACCAAAAGAAAAAAAAAGATACTCATATAGACTCCCCATATATTTGTATAATTGACCAGTATTATGTGTGTTAAATGCTAAAAGACATCCTAGAGCAAATGCTATTTTAGACTTTTTATACATACTATTAAATTGCTTTCTTGAAATTTTGAACCAATTTACACTTCCCACAATAGCATGTAAGAGCACCAGTTTCCAAGATCTATACCTACAATGGTTGTTATTTTTCGATTTTTACCAGATTCATGGGCATCTCAGTATTTTATTTACCTTTATTTGATTTCTGTGGTAGTTGAATGTTCCCATGTGTTTACTGACATTTGAATTTCTTTTAAGAAGAATTGTTTCTTTATGCCATTTTTCCCCTATTATGCTATTCAGGTTATTCTTACTAATTTGTAAGCTCATTTCTTTCCCTCTCTCTCTCTCTGTATACACACACACATATATATGTATCCATTTATATGCATCTATATATGTGTCCACATATATACATATATCCATTTTCTAAATATTTTCTAAATTTCTAAAAATTTTTCTTTTTAAAATGTTTTTGATAAATAGAAGTTTTAAATTTGTAAGTAATTAGACCTATCAGTCTTTGGTCTTTATTGTTATGCTTAGGAGAGCCTTCCCTACCCCAAGTTTTAATAAAAGTGCACATTACTTATAATTGTTTTATGATTTTATTTCAAAATTTAACCTAAAATGTATTTTGCTACAAAGTGTAAGGTAGGGATCAAAAATTTTTTATTTTAAAAATAACTATTTACTTATTCTAGTACTATTTGTTAAATAATCTATACTTTGCCCACAAATGTAATATTGCAATTTTATCACATAATTCTGATATAATTGGATCTCTTTCTAAACTTTTATTTCATTCCATTAATCTGTCTTCCTATCCTGACACTAGTACCACTCACTGGGATTTTTATTAGACTTCATTAAAATTATATATTATTTTGGGGAAAAATCATTGTAGCCTACTTTAAATTTTTATTACAGATACAATAAAACACAGGCAGTTTTCTAATAGCACAATGTAGAGAAGTTTTATTTTTATTTCATTAACATTGAAAGTCATAATGATCTGAGTAATAAGCAGCTCAGCAACAAAACTTGGGTCCACCTCCAACGAATCTATGGGGCTTTAAGGTACACATTTTGTGCATCAACTCTAAACTTCATCATTCTTCCCATTTTTTTTTCCTCTCTGTCTCCATTACCTAACTTAATTATTTTAAAACATATTTTGTATTGTGTTTATAACTGCTAACCACCTTATCCTGTTTTGAAATGGCTTGAAAGTATAAGTAAAAGCTTTCAATAAATTCTCAAAGAAATTCGTGACTGTAAAGATTAAGAACCGCTATTCTAGACCATTTAAAGTGACTCATTAGTGGCTACACTGGATACAGTTTTACAAATTTCTTGACACTAAGCTATTTAAAAAATCCACATGACCCAAATGACATTCCCATTATTTGAAGAAATACATGTGAAATTAAAATGTTAATATTTAGAAGGCGGGGGATGCTGAAATAAAGTACCCCCCCACAGAGTCCATGGCATAACGCTTATGTTTTAGGACAACTGCAAGAAAACATTAAGGTTTTGCTTTCAGAGGCTATAGAGTGTAAATGTCAAAATCATAGACTTTGCTACTTCCCACTTAGGTAGCTTTAGACAAGTAGATGCAAAGCAAGTCCTTAGTACATAGTGCTCAGTAAATTATAGATTATTTGCTTTTACTGGATATATATTGCATATTTCCATACATTTATTTTTCAATCAGGACTTTATCATTATAAATAATATTCTGGATTAATTGGTTGACTAAAATGCCGTGACTACATAGTAAAATAATGCACATGTTTCCCAATAGCGTAGCATAATCAAACTATGATTTGATGTATTCACAAGAACCCGATTTGTTGTCATATCAAGACAGTTTTTTTCAGAGTGGTTTTTAAGCTTTCTTAAATCAAGTAGCCACTTAATCTGTACTGCTTTCATAGCCCTGCATTACAAATTTTATGAAAAACTTGGGTAATGGGCAAAGGTATAGGCAGCTCCTTACTCTGAACTTTTAATGGTGGAGCCGGAAGTAGGCATACAAGAGAATGCAGCAGGTTGGAAGGTAGAGGAGATAGCAGGCAGACAAGACAGGGTATCCACGTGTGAGGGGCAGAGAAAAAGTCATGATGGAGATGACAATAAAAGATCAACACTAGGGAGCTAAAACTGGTTGTAAAGCTCCCTAGAGGTTATAGAGTAATTCTTACACATTTTTACTCTTGTAGCTGTCTACTCTAGACCACCCACCTACATTATCTGTTGTCTCATTAGTTTGTTTTGCCATTGTATTCTTTTTAGATTTAAACACTATTAGAGCAAAGGCGATCCTGTTAAATCACAGGCAAGTAAAGCCTTCAGATTGTCTAAGAATATTTTGAAATGTGCCTTCATCCACATGTGTGTGTAATTTATTAAAATATTCTGCTTTACATTTAAAAAATAAACTGGAAAATCACTGAGTCCCTAACTCAAAACACCATGGAAACTCTTTAGCACTGGCCAACGTCTTTCACTGATGGCTTCACTATAAGGGAAAGGGAGAGATTAATCACTTTAGAAATATAATTTCCAACATTAATCCCACCAAAATGTAACTAGCACACAACTTAATACTTATGTGAATTGAAATGTAAGCTTATGTATTTTGGTAGAATAAAATGAAAGCCGTTTCTCGGTCTTAAAATACCAAAGACCGAGTGAGAGAGATTATGAGGGCTGTTTTGTCTCTTTCTGTGTTGGTATATGCATGTAATGGTTATTATTCATTCTAGAGCAATTTAGGCTTTTCAATTCTTCTGACTTTATCTTCTTACATTCTAATACTGTTGTTTTGTGAGAGAAGTAAATGGTCCTAGGAGCCCTCGTAGAAGAGATAATTGTGCAGGACTCCCTGGTCTCCTTCAGCAGTGTCACATACGTCAGTTGGTAATGGTTAATTAGTTTGTGCACTTGCAGTTTGGTCTCTTGAGGAGGGAAATTAAATTTTTCCCTTTTAGCTGAAAAGAGCATAGATATCTTGTGAATGTGTTCATTGTATTTAGACTTTAGGGCAACGCCTAAAGCATCTATTGAGGGGAATAGAATGAGAACAACCTAAACTCAGAGAATGGCAGGTCATTTGCTGAGAACACCTTACAACAGGAAGTCTCTAAGATGTTAAGTGCCTTATTTAACTGTGCCTATTAGATTTAACATTGGGATGTATATATATTTGCATTTTTACATACTTGTTCATTTTATTGAAAGAGAGAGGCATTGTGGAGGTGCCTGGGTGGCTCAGTCAGTTGAGCATCCAACTCTTGATTTCTGCTCAGGTCATGATCTCGGGGTCATGGGATCCAGCCCTGAGTTGGGCTCCACGCTCAGCTCAGAGTCTGCTTCTCTCCCTTTCTCTCTCCCTCTGCCCCTCCCCCCACTCGCGCACATGTACACACATGCTCTCTCTCTCTCTCTCTCAAATAAAATAAGTAAATCTTTTTAAAAAGAAGAGAGAGAGAAAGGCAGTGTGCTATCGTTAGTTGAGAGAACACCATCTTTGGAGTGACTTTTATCTAAGTTCCAAACATGGCTCTACCACTTACTAGTTACACAACTATCCAAGTCTCATTTTTTTTTTTCATCTGCAAAACAGGGACAATTTTACTACACACTTGAAGGAAATTACAGATAATCTGTATGTAACAGTATAGTATATGCCACATAGTAAATTTTCAATAAATGATCAAATTCTTGTTATTATTGAGATCTGCCTAATTTTTCTGCCTTTTAGTTTTATCCCAGTAATATATAATATAAAAATATAAAACAGAAATATTGTAGAAAACCATGATACACTTAAATAATATGCATTAAAATGACAACATTAGTACCCTCAGCAGTTGAATAATTTTAAAGGGAACTTGGATGACACATTTATTACAAGGTTTTTGGTGGAGAGGCCTCAATGTAATTATTCATAAAATAAGAATGGCATAAATAACCAACAGAGTTGTGTGAATTAAATGTCATAAGATTTGTGGAAATATTTTGCGTGATGTAAAAGATTATGTAAATGTCAAATTGGTTATGGAAAGAACTTGAGAGTCCATCCAAATCCCTTATTCTAAGGATGATAAAAGTAAGAATTAGAGAACATAAGACTTATCTGGGGGCACGCAAGTAGTGAGTGGCAGAGTGAAACTCTAGATTTAGTGACCACTATTCCAGAGTATCATCCACTAATGTTGGTCATGTGTGTCTACTATCATGTTTTAATGGCCCATTAATATCCTTCTAGTTCTCGAATATGCCATTGCTCTAGCTACCACTCAGGGGCAGAATGTATAAAAGGTATAAAATCACTATGAAATAGTGCTGCCAACTGACAAAGAAGAAGATCTGGTTCCATCTTAGAGAAATGAAGGAGCTGTGGGATTTCCATATATTGCCACATTATCACCTGTCTTCCCTGAATTAGCTCTAGTTTACAAAGCCATTACCATGCGTTGTCTGTTACTTTCTAGAATGAGGTGTTATTGAAGCTAAAACCCTAGTGTTCTGTAGTTTCATTCAGGGGAAAAACTTGATTCCAAATCTAGGCATCCATTTTGTAGGTATATGTTGAGGTCACTTTTCTGCTGCTAGGGGAAAACATATAAAAATGAAAGTCCAATAATGCCATCTTTGAATATTAAGAACAATTTTGCCTCCCCCCAAATAGTTAGCATCCCCAAACTATGTTCAGAAACTTAAATCTCATCAGATTTCTCGATATTTATATGAGAGAGTAGGTAATGGTAAGATATTAGCATCTAAGATAGTCCTGCTTACTGCTGCGGACACAAACTAGGCAATTCTAGCAGTTATCATTTGGATGTAGACTGACAATGGGATTACATTTATTCCGTTATTGGAAAATTGAAGCAAAGCTGAAATAGCCAAATAAATTAATGTAAATCAATTTATGTAATTATCTTTATGTTCAAATGCTCAATTCTCTTTTGTGTGTATCTTCTCTCTCTCTCTCTCTATATATATACACACACATGTCATATAATATGTATTTACATTTACATACTACATATTATAGAATATATTTATTTGCTTTAATATTTCAAGAAATTGTCTAAATTATTAGTTCTTCAAAGTTAGGAAGACACAGCCAATATGACTGGCAAAAAAATTCAATGTAAATTGCCTCACATATCAGATGTTATGCAGAATTGAGGTTTTATCACTAATAAAGAACAGTACTCATAAAATGGAGAGAAAATTCTACCCCAAAAAAGCTTCAAAAGCAACATTTCGAAAAATTTTATACCAAGAATCAGATACAGACTCAAGTATAATTAACTTAGTCTATCCCAAAGAACTAAAGTAAACTGTTTTTCCCTGACATTTTCAGACGGTGTGTCCACTATTAGTGTCTTATAAAATAGGGTTTCCTTTATTAGCTTTAGTGTTTATTACATATATAATAGACACCCTTGTATCAATATCTGAACTGGCTTCAATTATTTCATTTTTATTGGCTTAAAATCATAATTGCTTAAAGCTCTTAGCAGATAAACTCTATTTGTTATAAAGGTGGCTTAATTAAATTGTGATAGAGAAGGATACACATTCTCTTTTCTGTCAGTCTTTCAGACTATCCAGTGCCATATCAAAGAATCATAAACTACCAAAGCTTAAAAAATTGTTATACAGATAGAGGTCTTCTGCTCCAAATGGTCTTTTCTTTACAAATGGGAAGAATGAGGCTTGAAGAATGATTAGTTGCTCAATGTGAGCCACACAACAGGTACAATTAGGGTTCCTAAGTTCACAATTCTCACCATTACCCCAAGCTGCCTGTATCTGCATTTGTTTTCAATACGAGTTATTAGATGCCAAATATTCAGTTCTCTCTGATTCAGAAATTATTATAACTAATAATATTTTATGATGAGTAGGATTTCATTCTTTTTCATTATGTTTTGTGTGACTTTTAGAGTCTGGAGTATAACTCATCCATAATAGAAGATAAAATAATCAAAGAAGTGAAAAATAATGAGATTCCATTTTATGAAGATAGCAAATCCAAAAAACAGATCGCATTTCTGCTTTTGGTTTTCAGTGATATTATCAAAATCTCCATCTGTACAGCACATTTAAGAGCCCATTACAAGCCTTGTTATAAATTAGACTTCACATTGCATAGGTGGCAAGAGACAGGCAATTTTTCGAGATGCATATGTTGAAGAAAGCTGTGATTTTGTGGGTGTTTTTTCCCACATGTCATAAGAATATCCCCAAATTAAATATTTTTGTTGTGTATCACCAAACTATGTGTCAGTTTGTAGTAGAACATTTCATTTTACATCTTATATATTCCTAACTTTAGATAAACGTAGACTAACATCAAATCCTTTATCACAATGAACACTGCTTTATGGCTAAAGTTGTTATTGCTACAGAATTGAAGAATTCTGATGCACTACCAACTGCACATGTGTTTTTTCCCATTTCTGACAGGTTATTTCTGTGGAAAGTTGGTTGAATCTAGGGTATTAAACATTGGTTGTTGATCATTAATTATAGATATGGAAAAAGACAGCAATAAGCAAAAAAATGGGACATTTATCTCATTTTATCTGTATGTAGCAGAAATGTGTCTCCATATGATGCATGCTTTTGCAAGCATTTGATGTTATACATTACCAATCTACTTTTGTGTTACTCGATGCATTATTTATTTCTCCTCTGTATTGAGAGAGCCAGTTTAGAATAATAAAAATCCTTAAAGGAGGAAAATTCTATAAATATGATCAAGACTGAAATGATCTTCAAAACCAAAGTAGGACAAAATTTGGCAAAAAATTAAGAAATACCCACAATGGCAACATCCCCAAATCAATCATTATCCGCCCCCTTCATAACTCCATGGCCACTATGTTACTGAGAAAGCCCAGGCCCATAAAGTATTAGGGTTTCATAGCTTTTATAGCCTTTCCTAATGTTTAGCCACTATTTCACAACTTTATTAAAATATAATTCACAAATTATAAAATTCACCCATTTAAAAGGTGTTCAGTAGTTTATAATATATTCAGAGTTGTGCAACTATCACCATAATCAAATTTCAACCATTTTCATGATCTCAAAAAGATAACTATACCCTTTCACTATTACCCAAATCCCTCCATTTCCCTGGCCCTAAGCAGTCACTAATCTACTTCTTATCTCTACTGATTAGCCTATTCTGGACATTTCATATAAATGGAATTATATAATACTTGGCCTTTTGTGACTGACTTTTACTTAGCATAATATTTTCAAGGTTCATCCAGGTTCATTGATAGCATGTATCAGTATTTCATTCCTGTTCATAGCTAAATAATATTCTGTTATACAGATATACCACATTTTGTTTATCCAACCCATTGTTTATTCATTCTAAAGGTATTGTTTCCACTTTTTGGCTATTATAAATAATGCCATTATAAACACTCATGTACAAGTTTTTGTATCAACTTCTGTTTCCATTTTTCTTGAATATTTATATACCTAGGATTGGAATTGCTGGATTATTTAACCACTTTTAAGTTTTTAAATAAAATTTATTTTTATATCTAACTAGATTCTCTTACTGTCAGATTAAGTTGTTTTGACCTCTGTGAAGGACAACTAGATCCTTCATTATAGTTGACTCTCGGGTCATAGAAGAGATTACTTATCTTTTTTTTCAATTCCAGATTAAATTATTTGAATTCCCTACATATTTCAAATTTTTTTTAAAGATTTATTTATTTTAGAGAGAATGAGAGTGTACGGGGTAGGGTAGTGGGAGAAAATCTCAAGCAGACTGTCCGCTGAGTGCAGAGCCCCGATGCAGGCTTGATCCCAAGACCCATGAGATCATGACCTGAGCTGGAACCAAGAGTTGGATGCTTAACTGACTGAGCCACCCAGGTGCCCCTACATATTTCAGATTTTTAAAAATCAATTGCTGTGGTCTCGTTTACTTTAACCTGAAACTGTTCTAATATCGCCATAACTTGCTTTAATACTTCTTATAAACCATCCTTCCACTGGTAGAACTATAGTATCCATACACTGAGCACTTTCTATGTACAGGTTCTATGCTAAGTGCTTTACATCCATTTCTCTAAACCTTAAAACAACCATTTGAGATAAATATTATCCCAGTATTACAGGTGAGGAGACTGGGGCTCAAAGAAATTAAGTGACTTAACTCAAGACCTGCCGCTACGCAAATGTAGAAACAGATTAGAAGCCAAAGGCCATCCAGTTAAGAAGCCTGTGTTCTTCTCACATACCAGGCTGTCCCATATTGAGAAGTCTTTGACCAGTGACAAATAAAAGAATTTTCTTCACAATGCTTATGTAATTGTTTCAATGGTTCACTTCAATATAGATATACCCCACAGTGAGCATGAAAAGCTTAAGAGTAAAATCTCAAATATCTGCCAATAGTTGGATACTTACTTTTATACATTAAATAACAAAGAAGAGTAATTTTCAAAGTTTTTAAAATCATGATCTGAAATAAGAAATATGTCTTATGTCAAAACTCAGTTACCAGTTATAAACAAAAAATCTCCATCACAGATTCATATTCTATTCAGGTTTCAGGACCTGTAGGTCTCTAACCACAATTTAAAAAACACTGGCATAGAGTATCTGCAACTGAGGCAGATTATTTTTTATCACAGATTGATCTGAAAGTTACTCTACTTTCTTGAAAATAGCCAGGAATTAAGAAAGCCCTTCCCATTGCTGTAGGACCCTGAAGCAGCTGAGTAAAAGATAGCAGGCAGATTGGAGAAAGAGCAGTTTACAGAGGCTAAGGCTAGCATTTTCAGAGCTAAACGAGCTCCCAGCAAAGAGAGCGTACAGAGAGGCAGAACTGCAGTGCCACACAAATGGAGACTTCCATAGTAATCAACAACTAATCAGGGGCAATTTGTAAAGCATATTTATGGAAAGAAATCCACTTTAGAAATATGGCTAAGACTCTATTTTCAAATAACTGCAAACTGAGAAACAAAGAATTTCTGGATAATCTGCCATTTGTGTTAAAGGCCTTGATATAAGGAAATAGTCTTCTTTTATAGATCAGTCTAGGCTCGGAACAAGAAGAAAGTAGATCCATGATCAAGGATAAAAGCAAATACTAATACTAGTCTTGATAATAAATATTTCTTTTGAGTACATTTCTTTAAATGTTTCCATAAGTTCTAGAGAATATTTTACTCTAACCATAGACATGTTACCTATAGTTTGTTGTAGACTCAAATTACATTTAACCCTTTACTATAATTTGCAGCCCATAATAATCATTTGTTCACCTCAGTTTTTCTGTTCCCATCACAAAATCCTGAGTTTAAAAAAAAAATGTACTTTTAGAGGTGATTGTCTGGGCGGAAAGGTCCCAAATGACAGCTCCCCAAAGTAGGGCAGATAAGATAAGCTGCACCTCTTGTATAATATTCTTTAAGCAAGAATTATTCTTGTTTTGCTGTGCACCACACCCACATGAGTGAGGTCACCACATTAGTCAATAATTAGCATGACCAAATGAAATGGTACTATTGACAGATTTCCTGTTTAGAAAGCTTCTTTAGTTTTCCTCATGACAGTAAACAGGAATTCTATACAGATATAGTTTTCAGTGCATATATCATAAAGATTTTAATAAAGAAGTATTTACTGAATTTACATCCTATTAAGATAACCAATTCTAGTTCTTCCTTAGCATTGGAAAGATGTGATCTTTCATGTGATTTCTAAACTTCATCTATTACTACTCACAACTTTATGTATCTCAAAATTTGAGCCACAGAATGATACAGTCAAGGACCTGAGCCCAGCAGTCAGAAGACCCAAGTAATGACAACTCTGTCTTATTAGATGTCTTGGATTACCTCCTAATGAAATTAATAATATTAGGAAAGTCTGCAGTCTTTTTGGAACCTATTTCCCAAAGTGAAAAAGGGGAAAACATTACTATACCAGCCTCCATCCTGTGTTTTTTGTAAGAACTGAATGAGATAAAGGATGTGGAAGTTCTTTGTAATTGAACATGACTACACAAATGTAAAAATGAAAGGAACCTCATTAGGCAGCCCCTCCCACCATGCCTGTGATCCTTACATGGTAGTCATCTAAATATTTCTATCCATGCTACTAACAAGTTGTTAGAATTGCTTTCTCTACCTCCTTGTTCAAGTCCATATTTGACAGCCAGTTGCTTCTAAGTGTGATATTTACTTCTTGGCTTTCTGGATCTCAGTGTGAATCCACACTTTCCTTGCAGTCTGAATTGTCCTAGCTAGGAGATCTACTCTTGTGAAATACGAAAGATTGCTACCATATAGATGGAGGTAGATTGAGGCAGCCAAGAAACACATAGCTAAGGAGTAAATATGTAAAACATTTCTTTAAAATGAAGTTTTTAAAAGAAAAAAATTTTTCAAATCCACATAGATGAAAATTGCTGCAATTTTGAATAATTTCAAATTTTTGTGGTTTAATTGAGTTATCTCAATTATAACAGCACAATGAGAAATTTTCAATAGAAAAATTGCCAGAGAAGAAATAATTAAAATAATTACTATGTTTAAGAGGAAATTTCCTGAACAAAATGTATTATTCATAGTAAAATCTTAAGTCATTATAATCTACAATAAGCATTTTCTTCACATTGTAAATACATAATAAATACTCTGTTCCTAAATTGGTTGTGGCCTCTTTTGGTAAAGGAAAGGTGGCTCCCTAAAACAGGACAGCTTTAATGTACTGATGTCAAGCATGTCATAATAATTGCTCAGCTGCCCCCATGTTATTGTATTTGATTACAAAACCTACCAAAGATGGAAAGAATTTGCTCCCCTAGAAGTAGAAACTTTCAGGGGATTCAGGAGCTTAGTTATATATTGAAAGCAAAGAATATGACTCATCACTGAATATACAGTTATATATTTTGATACTATCACCTCTATTAGGAAATTTACATAGAATCACATAACCATTTTGTTTTGTAGATTACTATAATTTTCATTCATTTGTGTCCTGGGGAAAGAAGACATTGTGTATTTATATACCTGCAATTAAGATAATACCATGTCTAGTGCTTCACTGGGCATAGCAACAATGATTCAGCATAGGACAAGAAAGGCCAAGACTGGAAATCTAAAAGTAGTGTCCATTAGATATAATAGCTCTAGGGAGATAACTAGTCAAGGTCAAGGGTGGGGGGAGAGAGAGACATAGTAAGCATAGGGAGAAGTTTAAAAACTACTATAAAGAAGGTACAGAAAGTCTATAAATGTAAGAAATGAGGGCAGATAAACAAGGTAGATGCTAGGTCCATGATGTGCACAAAGATAGATGGGACAAAGAGCAGGGAAGCAAATAGAATGTACATGTTGGGAGGTCAGAGGCAAAGAACAATGAGTGAGTCTTTGAGAGCTGCACCTTTTAAGCAGACTGTGATATCTGATTTTAGGACAAGCATATTCTCTGTCCTATGGTTTTTAGTCATTTAAGAACTCACCAGTGTGTGATAAAATGTGAGGATTTACACTACAGTGAAGAGTACAATGGAAAGAAAACACTATTCTTCTACAAGTCTTCTATATAAGTGAAATTTTCCTTTTTTTTTTTTTTGGCAAAGCACCTACTTTTTATTTCCCCGATGCTTTGACATTAATTGGCAGTACAGGGTATATTGACCTTAAAGTTTTTAAGTAGAGCAAGAAACTACTAGCATCTGCTGTTTTCCCTCATCATTGGAGAAAAATAATAATTGCTCCATTTATTGAACATTCTTTTGGCTATCTATTGCTGTGTAACAAACTATCTAAAACTTAAGAACTTAGTGGCTTAATTTAGAATTTTTTGGCTTAAGAAAATAGAACTATTATCTCTTGAGTCTGTGGGTTGACTAGGCACAACTGGGTGGTTATTCTTTTCTGTGTAGTATTGCCTAGGGCTGCAGTTTGGAGGTCTGACTGGCCTGGAGCATCCAAGATGGCTCACTCACATGGTTGGTACATAGTACTTACTGACCATTAGCAGACATGAGGCTGTCAACTCAGGTGCCTTGGGTCTTCTCCACATGGCTTTTGTATGTGGCTTGGGCTTCTCATGGCTTGGTGGTTGTGTTCAAAGAAGGAACATTCCCAGCATGAGAGTGAAAGCTGCATATCTCTTAAGGCCCAGCTTTGGAAGTTATATAGCAGCATTACGGCTGCATTCCTTTGATCAAAGCAAGTCTCAGAAAAGGCTCATATTCAAGGTGGGAAGAAACAGAGTCTATTGTTAGATGGGAGGAGTACTGAAGAGTGTATAACCATCTTTAGTTCACCACCGCCATGCTTATGCTTTTATTAGGTAAGTTACGTTACTCTAGTAGTGGATCCTAAACTGTTGGTTGAGTTCCCTCCCCCATCCTGTTGTCTTAAAATCATTAAGATTTTATTTTTAGCCTATAAAGTTGATTAAATGTTCTAAAAATCTCCATGGTACAATTTTCTAGACTAGCTCACTTTGCTTCTCCTGGTTCTTACAAATAAATGAGTGTTTTTCGAGTTCTTACACTTGGATAGTCACAAAGATAGATTAGGGCAAAGATGCCTCTAAGTTTTTCAATCATGTCCAGTTCTGGCCTGATCAAATATACTTAATAGATAGAAACCCATGGGGAATGTGCCTAGCTGAAATGGAAGTAACTATTATTACAACTAAATTAAATCCAAATGAATTGTACTGTAAAATATACATAGACACCTAACACTTTAAACCCATAAAAAATTATTCCCTTAAGCTCATTTATTACAGTTTTCCTTGAGTACTCTGTCCATTTCAGATTCTGTTCTTGTAGGTTATAAAAACTATTTGAAAAAAAAAAGGGACATGCCATCAAAAGTAGTTTCGTCTGTATAAACAGCTGGGTGGATGGATTTCTTTTCTGTTTCAGTTTACATTTCCACCAAACAGATCAATTATGTGACTGTGGGTTATGAAAAAAAGATATAGAAAAGTTAGAACTGCTTGAAATTTTGAGACTCATTTGTAAGGAAAGATTAAAAGGCCAGTGTGCTTTAGTTTAGCCTAGAAAAGCAAAGATTGGGGAAATCAAAGTTTTCTCACCTATATGAAGAATTACGCTCTATTGAAAGACAAATACAAATGTGTTAAAATGACAGTTATGAGTGGTTAGACTCGTTACAAGTAAATTTCACCAAGAATGGTATTATAAAGGCCAGATTGGACTCTGAAATAATGGTACAGACTCTTTTACCATAAGCTCCTTTAAAAATAATTAAAATTCTCATATAGTTTGTAGCATTGAGGGGACAGATCCTACATGAAGACATAGAGATGGAGGAGTTTGCCTGCAAAAAGTCCTGTAGATTATGATTTTATGAAATGCTTGAGTATGTATCCTTGGGTTAGTGATTGAGAATGTGAAGCCCAACAAAGTTAAGTAGCTTAAGGTCATTGACTGACTGATAACAAAACATGGGATATTAAAAGATGATTTTCTCCCTTCCTTCTTCAGTAGGTAGATTTTACCCTCTGTAGAAAGGTTTTAAAAGGAAAGAATAAGGAAAGAAAGAAGAAATAAACAAGAGAGTCAGAACGATCTAACTGCATTACAATCACCCCTATATTCTCAGAAATGTAACAGTATAGTTTTTTTTCTCACTCATAGGTCAGTATGGATATTCAGCCAGGTTTTGGAGTCTTGTCCTAGGTCTTCTGTTTCATCTAGGTAGAATAGAAGAGACCATACAGAATTGTGGAACAGGTTTTCATGGCTTCTGCCCACAGTCATTAGTCAGAGCTCAGTCATATGACCCTACCTTACTGCAAAGGAGGCTAGTACTCAGTGATGTAACTTAGCTTTGTGCTCAGGTGTGTGTGGGGGGGGGGCAGGAGAAAGAGTAACAAACCTAAGAACAGATCCAAACAGATCTTCTTTCAAAGCACTTGTTAAACATGAACTACAGCACTGTCGGTGTAATACTAGACTGCATTAGTGCTTCAAGCACAAGACCATTTTTAATCCCTTAAAAAATATACTTTAAGGACAAATGTTGAATTTTTTTTAGTGTGGATTCCTATTATAATTTCACTTGAAAATCAAACTTGCTGTGAATTCCACTAGAAATTCTTAGGGCTGAGCAATGAAATAGTGTAATTTTTAGCAAGTGCCAACAATTTCCATGTGAATGGGGCCTTTATTAAACATATTTTAACACTCCTGTGGATTAATAATGTGTTAGCAGAAAAAGACATGTTGAGCTTAGTGCAATTATCCTTCCATCCCAATTATACTGTGACATTAAATCTTGTGACATTTAATAAGAAAGGCCATTTCACCCATGGCTACCTCTAGTGCAGACAATTTATGCAACAGCGTTCCCATAGACAAAATTATGAAAAGAAGGCATTCCAACATGCTGATATGTCTAACTGCCCATGTAAATTAAATAAGGTGTAGCAAAATATATAAATTGTTAATATTATGATTACCTGCTACCTGAGACAAAAGAAAGAGAAGTTAACAACACTGGCTTTTCATCCATCAAAATTAAACAAATGTAAATGGATAACTAAGAGGAGAGGAAGTTGCTTTGTAAATAGGTATTTGCGAAGTTATTTTTCCCATGGGAGGCATTTAAAGGTTTGGGGTTTTTTCATAATATCTATCTATCTGGCATATTTGGCGTATAATATAGCTTATTATTTGTTGAGACAAATTAATTTGACATTAGAGTTATAAGATGACTTAATTACCTTAGAGGGTTGAAACTTGTATTTGAGGCTGGACTTCTGCTTTTAAATTAGGGTGTTTTAATAACTTAGGTATCTAAATTGTATTTTTATGTGTATGTGCATGTTTAATCTGCCAATGATTATGTAACATATTCCCTTCCAAATTCTTCATATGTCTTACACTAATTTTGAATTTACTGTGAATATTACTATTAAACTATTCATTTGGCATTAAGTAATAAAGAAGAGAAAACTGTAAGAGGTGCTGATCAAATATTTAAGTTACATATTTACTTTTATTTCCAATCTTTACACTATTGACATGATGGGAAACACCAAATGTAATAGAAAACAAATCATCAAATCTGATATTTAGAGGATTACATTAAATCTCAAATGACCAGAATGATTTCTTATTTACATAAATTTCCCAGTTGTTTTGGTTTGAAATACAGAAACATCAAGTTTTTAAGAGAATCTTCTAGATTTACAAAGAGCAATCGTTTTGGTAAACTGAGAGGTATAGTGGAGGAAAGTTTTTTTTCCCTCTGCTATCTTAAGTTCTATGACTGGGCCTACTATTTAGACTGACAAAAGACGGATTGGCAGGAGAAAAGCATGCAAATTGTACTCGTTAATATTTTTACATGTACACAGAAGCCTTCATGTGTAAGAAATGAATATGCAAAGAAGTAGGTAGGCCTGAGAGTTTATATGCCATTTTAAGAGAGAACAGTAGGTTGTGGAGACGTGACAAGACAATGGAAAATTGGGTTTGAGCTGGGGCAGTAAACCGTGGGAAAGTGACTTGGAAATATATGGGGGAAATAATGGAAAATAAGGATTATTTTAGTAGGTTTGTTTATACAGCTTCCTCTTGGTATCAACTTCCCATCTCTGGTGATAAGAATGTTTTCCCCTTCCTCATACAGGGAGGCCATATTTTTCATAGGAAATTTGTGCCCTGCCTTTAGGTAGAAAAGGAAAGGTCAGAGAGCCTGTCATAAATCTGCTATTTTTCAATCACCTACAGCTCAAAATAATCAATATACCAAAGTGGCATATTTGGGAATGACATGTTCTGATTCTCTGCAGAGTTCTGTATTAGTCAGGTAGTATTTGTATATGTTTAATTATACATACATATAAAAAGATAGGAAAGGTAACTAGTTGAATAAAGGCACATTTTATTCAAATGGTCTGAAAATTACTATCTTTGAATTTTAAGCCTTTAAGAATTTTAGACAGTGTTCAGATCCATAGACAAGAAATGGTCTTAATCCCAGAATACTGGATTTGAAGTAGTCCTAATGGCCCCAAGGATGTTAAATATGAACACAGCCCATATCTATGATAGAAGTAGATTTAAAGGACCATAATCTTGAGATTAAGAACTGCCCCCTAACATCATTACCATTATTCCAGAATCTCTTTCATAAGTAAAAGTAATCCTCTGTAGGCTACATGGATTTGGTCTCACATAGCAGGTGAAAGCCCCTCAAGGACTCAGTGAAGAGATTGGCTTCTAAGGATCCTAGAGTAGTTCATTAGAGCAATATATACTTATTGATGTGTCTGTTGTCCATTCTCATCCTAGATGTTGCTTCTTGAGTAAAGCATCCATGACTTACTTATCTTTATAACTTCATGGCTACTGCCTACTTTGTTAGTGTCAACCTAACCAGAAGCTGACCAATTGTCATGATCATACAGCTATTTTTGAATATTCAAACTGTTTAGACATAGAGATCAATAATAATCTATTCTCTTCTGTGTTTTTTGTGGTTTAGATTTAAAGGAAAACTATGAAGAAGTAAAGCCCTAGCTTCCACTGGAGGGCTATATTTACCAATGTGATAGTATTTACCGTTATAGCTAGTAATATACAGATCAAAGTGTGTTGGTTTGGGTCCATTGGATGACAAATAACAGAAAAGCCAACTCGAGCTGATTTAAACAGTAAGGAAGCAGAGTGAAGATAGAGTGGGTCCAGGGGCTTGATAATGGCCTCAGGTCCTAGATTTTTTTCTGGGCTCTCTGCTCTGCCATCCAGAGTACTATACTCGTCCTGAGGCTGGTTCCCCTTTGGTTTAGAATGACTTCTAATGGCTACTATATACTCTGTGTTAAAGTCAGGAAGAAATAGCTTAGTTTCAGCTATTCTCTAGTAAGAGATAGGGAGAATGTTCTCAGAGGCCACCAGAATACATCTGTCTGCACTTCATTGTCAGTTATCGTGTCACACATTGTTTTCTTTCTTTCTTTCTTTCTTTCTTTCTTTCTTTCTTTCTTTCTTTCTTTCTTTC